>NC_041398.2:139226729-139399229 GCF_900747795.2 Erpetoichthys calabaricus | reverse complement strand
AAATAAATTTATAAAGTAACATAAAAGGTTTAAATACTGGTTATCCTTTTACACTAAAATATTACTAAAGAGATACAAAAAAAGTAAAATGCATATGTTCTTTAAGGAGATTAAATATTACTGAAGAAAGAAAAAAAAAATTAAACAGCCAAATGGGGCTATGCATACGAACTTAAAAGGTTTAAATAAAACAGAAATATATATTTTATTTTTACTTGCTTAACTTGTGGAGGGTGTATCCTGTAGCAAAGCCCTAACTTTTTTCGTGAAAGCCCGTTTCAGTCAATAAGTCTTAAAAAAAGGTGTAAACATATTGACAATAAGCTAAGCAAACCCAGGAAGACATGGAATCGTTTAAATCAAGTATCATTACATCTTCCTTTCTTAAAGAGAAGTAAGGCAGTACTTATAAGCTTACATATTTATATATAGACATAGATACATATATATATATATCTATATCCGAAGCCGTGCAAGCACACTCTTGAGAATGCAATGTATAGTTGTACAGAAGAAAAGCAATCTTGCCTCAAATGAATGGCAACCTTTTGTAGGTCTATGAACTTAATTTAAACTTTAGGATTACACGGTGCTTTCTTTCCGAAGTACCTGAATATGAATATGTCTGTATGTGTCAGTCGGTCAAATCCACGCGCTTCGCACTGGCGAAGTACCGCTTTAAAATTTTTATCAAGAAAAGAAAACCTTTTTAAATTGAGGGAAAATATACTAATAACAGTTGGTTAAGGATCTGTTTTTTTTGTGAAGCTGCCTTCACTCGAGTGATCACTTCGACCTGACTTGGTGGCCAACTATAAGCGTTACCTGGTAGGTAACCACCCATACAATCAGATTGTGAATCAGACTACGAATGCCGTGAATGTATATTACCCCGATCTACATGTTGTCAAATAAACGAACCACACGCCGTGGCGCAATTTTAGGGGCTTTGCCTGTAGCGCTGACGTCCGAGGTTCGATTCCCGTAAGGGAGTGAAGTGAGTGGCTGGTTACCTACCAGGTAACGCTTATGGTTGGCCAGCAAGTGACGTAACATCAGCCACGGTGTCTTCAGTTGTGAGAAGCAGATCATAGAATGATTGAAAATAGTTTACTGTCAAATAATGCAAAGAGTACGCGACACGTCTTTCCCCCTTATTCTTGGCTTATCAGGCGTACACACTCACTGCACTCGCTTACGGTAATCGAACCTCGGACGTCAGCGCTAGAGGAGCTTCGCAGCGGTGAAATATTGCTTTTAAATTTTAATTAAGAAGAAAAGAAAACCTTTTTAAATTAAGTCTTAAAAAGAGGTGTAAAGATATTGACAATAAGCTACGCAAACCCACCAAGAAATGCAATTGTTTAAATCAAGGCGCGAGTCGAAAAAACACCATCCCATAATATTAGTTAACGATTAACACATTTCTATATGTATTGTAAGCATACAATACAACTGATAATATGTTGCGCTTATTTATCTGGTGTACCGACATTTTTGCGCGTTTAACGTCTGAAATCTAACGTGGTTTGTGCCCTTCAGAATGAAAATAGTTTGCATTTACCTTTTTAGTAAAAGGCGAGCTTTTAAGCCTGAGAAATCACCCCGTAAATGCACACATTTAATTGCACATGTGTTAATATGTATGCTTACACAGTATTAAAAGACAATCAAAAATTAACGTCATTTACCTTCGTTCCTGCGTTTGACTCGTGCTGTAAATGTCTTCCTTGTTTTTAGTTCACGTGATTACGTAGGAGGCGTGATGACGCGATACGTGACTCCGCCTCCTCCATTACAGTGTATGGACAAAAATATGTTCCAGTTATGACCATTACGCTTTGAATTTCGAAATGAAACCTGCCTAACTTTTGTAAGTAAGCTGTAAGGAATGAGCCTGCCAAATTTCAGCCTTCCACCTACACGGGAAGTTCGAGAATTAGTGATGAGTCAGTCAGTCAGTCAGTCAGTCAGTCAGTGAGTCAGTGAGGGCTTTGCCTTTTATTAATATGTATAGATTATTACTACTGTAATATAATAAAAACATACATTTGATTTGAGTCTGTAACATCTAGCATAAAATTTGGCTACTTGTAAAACTTAGTGCTTGTTTTTATTTATTATTCAGTTTTATTCTGTCAGTGATGTTCATGTGGTACAACAATCTTGCCTGTCCCTCTTCTTTTCACAAGAGCAGCGATGACCACAGTGAGTGCTGTTGCTAATTCCTGCTCAGAACTATTTGTTGTACGGGCAATCAAAGATATGATGTCCCGTGACCGCTGTCAGACTGAACAAAGGCAGTACCGTAACAACAGACAGCTTCTTCACAGTGCTTTCGCTGGCTAATATACTTCTGCACCGCAATACAACTCTGCTTGGCACCATAAAGAAAAATGGGACTTACACCTGCAGCTGTAGTCACTTTAGTACACGAGCAATTTGCCACGCTAGTGTTTAGATCTGGCAGTGTCATGCTGATGGTGTATGCACCTAAAAAGAAGAAGCCTTTGATTTCAGCCTGTAACAGCCGGTGTAAAGTTTTGCTACCTGTAAAAGACATCATTGAAGGAATATAAGCAGACACACAAACACTGGTGAATCATGTCTTCTGGGTATCTTGTTGTCACTTGAATTTATTGTTTTTCAGTTTTATTCTTGAATAAAAGCACAATTGTTTCATTATACCTTTGCGAAAGTGTTTATTTTATATTCCAATTGAATGAGATTAAATCTGTCTATGCCCCTCTCGCGCATGCACACACACATGAAACCATCACTATTTGAAAACGCTATGTCATGGAGTATAGGCAAGATCGAAAAAAAAAGAATGTTCAAATGACACTGATGGAGAGGTGCGAAGGGATTTAAAGTGTGCCGGGATTACAAGTTTTTTCGTAGGCTTCAGGGATTCTAATGTTAAAAATGTTATAAAATATAATTTTCACTTAAAGGTTTAACATTTTGTATTACGTGGTTACAATGATATGCTACATGTCAGTATGTATCACTGGCGTTCATTTTCTTGATCTATACAGTGACTTGTGCAGGCAATTGAGATTCAGACCTATGGATATACTACTCTGATCTACAGCCTGTCAAGTAGGTGAACCAGCAACCATAGTACAAAGTCTGAGGCTTCCACTCAGGTGCTGACATCTAACATTTGATCCCCACAAGGGGAAGCAAAGGTGCATACATCTGATGAGCCCCAATTACAGTGAAACACGTTATGTATTCTTAGTTTTATTTGACAGGTACTCTATGACATGCCTATAATCTGCTTCTTGCAATTCAGAGGGTGTGCCGGATGTTTGCCAACTGGCTGACCAACAACACCCAAATAATCAGATTGTGATTCAGACCTATGATTATGTATATATATGAGGGGGTATCCAAAAATAACCAGAATTGAAAAAAAAATTTTTTTTTTTTTACTTAATGAAACTCCTTCAAAGTACTCTCCATGTGAATCAATGCACTTGTCCCAACAGTTTTCCCACTGGTGGAAACATTTATGGAATTGCTGAAGAGGAACTTTTTCCAATTCCTACAACAATTTTTCTGAACAAATAAAAAAGAATCCGTCCCAACCAGAACATACTTGTAATAACCACCCTCCTCCTTTCCCAAGATGAAAATTTCACCATAAAAGAACAAATTTAACAAAATCATAACCCTGACCCTCAAACATTTTTTAATGAAACACTGCAATGCTGAGTAATTCTGCTTATATATACCATATACATGAACATTCACCAATCATCCACAACTTTATAACTATCTACCTAATATTGTGTAGATCCCTTTCATGCCACCAAAACAGTTCTGACCCACTGAGACGTGGACTCCACCAGACCTCTGAAGACATCCTGTAGTATCTGCCACCAAGATGTTAGCGGCAGATCCTTTAAGTCCTTAAAGTTTTGTGATGGTGTCTCCATGGATCGGAGTTGTTTTTCAGCACTTCCTACAGATGCTATATTGGATTTAGATTTGAGAAATTTGGAGGCAAATTCAGCACTTTGAACTGTTTGTCCCATTCCTCAAACCATGTTTGCAATGTAGCAGGGCACACTATCCTCCTGAAAGAGGCCACTACCATCAGGGAATTCTGTTGCCAATGAAGGGGTGTACATGCTCTGCAACAATATTTAGATAGGTGGTACATGTCAAAGTAACATTCACATGAATGCTAGGAAACAAAGTTTTCCAGCAGAAGCATTGCCTAGAACATCACACTGCCTCTGGCTGCTTGCCTTCTTCCCATAGTGCATCCTACCACCATCTCCTCCACAGGTAAATGACACAGACACACCTGGACATTCACATGATCTAACAGAAAACTGGATTCATCAGATTTAGGCACTTTCTTGAACTGCTCCATGATCTAGTTCTGACACTCATGTGCCCATTGTAGGTGCTTTCAGGGGTGGACAGGGTCATCATGGGCACTCTGACTGGTCTGTGGCTACATAGCACGCAGGCAGCAAACTGTCATGCACTGTCTGTTCTGACACTTTTCAGTCATAGCCAACATTACGTTTTTCAGAAATTTGTGCTAGAGTAACTATTCTAGGGTGTCAGACTAGACAGGCTAGCCTTCACCCCACATGCATCAATTAGCCTTGGACACCCATGACTTTGTTGCAGGTTCACTAGTTGTCCTTCCTTGGACCACTTTTCATAGGTACTAACCTGTCAGTGGTTTTAATGTTGGAGCTGATACACCTATGTGTTTAAAGAGGGAATGTTTAACTGAAATTTTGAAAAATTTCAATTACCTGGCATTGTTCTGTGTGAGAACAACATGGACAAATACAGACTATACAAGTTCTTGCCTTGACTGTCTGGTGTTGTTACTTTCCCAATTTCCCAAATATCAGATGCAAATTCTCTTTTTATGTCATGATGGACAGATGTTGTTGTTTTTCATTTATGTTAATTAGTTTCTACTTTATTTTTGGTGTATTTTAACAAATCTGTATCCTTATATGTGATACTTCTGTATTTAGTGAGTGGTATAATCTACCACTCCACAATCCTCCACAATGTTTGGGACAAAGACACTTTATTTATTCTTTGATTTTCTTTCTTTGCTCCACGGTTTACAAATATGAATCAAATAATTCAGACATGATCTCAGTGCATATTGCACACCTTAATGCAAGCATATTTGTATACATTTTAGTCACACTATGCAGAAATGTTTATACATGGTCCCCCCATTTCAGGGCACCATAATGTTTGGAACATAGAGATTGTTGGTATATTAAAACAGTTAATAGTTAGTACTTTGTTGAATATCCCTTGCATGCAGTGACTGTTTGAAGTCTGCAATTCATAGATATCACCAGCTACTGGGTATATTCTCTTACCAAGTCTCTAATGCAGCCATCTTCAGCTTCTGCTTGTCTCCTTAAGTTCTTTCTTCAGCATAAGTAAGTCATGCTCAATTGGATTTAAATCAGGAGATTGTGTTGGCCATTCAAGAATTTTCCATTTTTTCACTTTAAAAAACTCCTGTGTTGCCTTAGCAGTATGTTTAGGGTCATTATCTTGTTGTAGGATTTACTCAAACTTTTTACTTCTATACACCACAGAATTCATTGTGCAACTGCAATGAGCAGTTACATCAACAATGAAGATAAGTGTGCCAGTAACTGTGGCAGTCATACATGTCCAAGGCATAACACCCCCACCACCATGTTTAACAGATGAGGTGGTATGCTTTGCATCTTCGGCAGTTTCTTTTCATCTCTACACTTTGTTCTTGCCGTCACTCTGCCGTCCTCCTGTGCACAAAACCTTTTTCCAGAATTCTGCAGGCTCTTTTAAATTCTTTTTTGCCAACTATAATCTGACCATCCTGTTTTGTGGTTAACTAGTGGTTTGCATTTTGCAGTGTGGCCTCTGTATTTCTGCTCATTAAGTCTTCTGCAGATAGTAGTCTTAGACACATACACATCTGCCTCCTGAAGACTGTTTCTGATCTGTCAGACAGGTGTTTGGGGTTTTTTCTTTACCATAGTGAGGATTCTTCTGTCATCAGCAGTGGAGTTCTTCCTTTGCCTTCCAGTCCCTTGGTCATTACTGAGCTCACCAGTGTGTTCTTTCTTCTTATTGATATTGCAGACAGTTGATTTGGGTAATCCTAAGGTTTTACTGATGTCACTAATGGCTTTTTTCTTGTTTTTCAACCTCATAAAGGCTTTTTTTACTTTTATCAGCACTGCTGTTGTCCTCAGGTTGAACAATGACAACTAAACACTTCAAAGGTAGTCTGCATGTAGCAGCAAGCTTAAGCATTTCATGCCTGCACGAATGAAGCAATGAAAGCACTTGTGGCACCAATTGCCCCAAACATTATGCCGACCTGAAATGTTGTCATTTCTGCATGGTGCAACCAAAATGTATTCAAATACCCTGAAATTAAAGTTTGCAACGTCTGAATTGTTTGATTTGTAATTGTAAACTGTGGAGCAGGTAAATCAAGGAAAAATCTTTGTCTAAATGTTATGAAGGGCACTGTATTCTTGCATTTTGCCTTGTGAATTGCTTTAGCCCTCTGCGCCTGCACTCAATGAGGAGCGCTGTGCAGGAACAAAGCAGTTTGTAAAATTGTATTGCAATACTGAGTTGGCAATGATAGATTGGCTCTGTGAATAGGATTGCTTGTAGTCTGTTTTGTATGTTGTACTTACCCCATTCTTTGACACCCATTGCATGCCCAACCTACCTGGAATTGGGTCTCTCTGTGAATTGCCCTTTCCAAGATTTCTTCCATTTTTTTCCTACAAAGGTTTTTTGGGAGCATTTTCTTGTCTTTTTAGAAAGTCGAGGCTGGGGAGCTGTCAAAAAACAGGGCCTGTTAAAGCACATTGAGGCATTACTTGTGTGATTTTAGGCTATACAAGAAATCAATTGTTGTTTTTGAATTCCTCCTAGCAGTAAATATTTGACTAAACACTTAAACCCTAAAGCAATATCCTTGCCAAACTCCTGCATCATTTTGGGAGTTAAAGGCAATCCTCTAACATTATAAGAAAACCAGGTGAGAGTAAACTACTGTAGCTTCTGGTGTTCCTACACTCCCAAGCCCTGAGTAGCTAGCAATGGATGTGGTCTAACAGGAAATTCACACACATTCTTGACTGTCAGTTTGTCCTGAAAATTTCAGTGAATAAGTAAATGACTTTTATGTTTCTGTTTACTGCCATCCTTTTGCTATGCCCTAAAAGAAAGACCTGATTTGATTTCTACAGTTCATTATCAAAAAAAAAAAAGCAGAAAAATCAGAAGCAAGAAAACATACTGATGATCCAGGATACCTGATTAAAAACAATGACTCATTAAAAGAACCACATCAAAATACAATTGTTGTAAATTCATATCAAAATTCATATCTCATACATATACTGTCCTGCCCATCTCATTGGGATACTTGGACCCAGCAATGTTTCACAGCAACAATAGCAGGAAGAGCTCATGCAAGGTCAGAAAATTAAAGCTGGTAACCTTGTAATTTAAAATGTATTGTCTTAGCTGCTAATGGATTAAAACAATGTATTTATATTGTTTAGTGGAGCTAGAGTTTTTACTTTTAATTTGACTTAAATTCAGAGACCCACTTACAGTATGTGTCAGCACTCTTTAGTGAAAGTTCAGGGGAAAAAGGATGTGACAAATATTTTGATCTATTTTTGTTATTATTAATAGTTTTTTAATTTATTTTTTACACTTATGACAGTTAAATAAATAACCATAAATAGTCAGAAGGAAGAAACAGTCATGTAAATATCAGATAACATCTGAAAAAATCAGAACATTATAACTCAAAAACAATGCTATACATTCTGAATATTATTTACTACAATTAAAAATTGAAACTAAAAGTTAATCATTAACAATAAATATTTAATGTATACCAACTGCCTCATTGTAGATCTATAGGACAATTTTCTTTTTCTAAATTTCTAACTTGTCTCTCTGAAAGTAACTGCATAATCAGGCTAGGAATGCACTTTCAGGAAATGTCTCCTATCTCAACTACAAATTAATCTTACCAGTATTAAGACAAGCACTCTCCCGCTTAGATTAGTTTAGCTTTTTCAACAGCTTTGAAATGATGGCCACAGTAGGCTAATGTACACTACCCATCTTATTATCATTTCCTTTCTAATGGAATTACAATCTCTTTTCAATGAATGGCTTACAGTGTTATCAAACTTTTAATATGTCACAAGTAACATCTTGGCTGTCTTGAGAATAAAGTTACAGTCCCTAATTAGACAGCATGCACAGAGTACGGTCACAACACTGGCAGCTTAGTGATGGTAAAATAAAGGAAGATAACATTGCAAGCAGATGTTAACCATTCTGTAATAATATAAATGACATAGCCATTAATTCTCAATGTGTGTTTGAGCTGAGATGGCAGCACCATTGTAAATACGCAGTCTGTGAACTATTCTAAATTCTAGGAATTTGTTTTGTGACAAATTGAGATTGCTGCACAGCGTTTCAGTTAATCCTATATACCAATCACTCCCTCTACAGTAGTTTACTTGACATTTCATATGTGTACATTGCTTAAAATATCATTACTTATAGTAGTCTTGATCTTAATGGCTGTTAAATCTATACAGCTAAATTCAGTTTGACTCAGATCATCATACCTTTAAATGTTTTTCAAGCTTTTTAATATATTTTGGAAAGATTAACCTAGGAAACATTGAATTTTGTATGCAATAGTATGCTGACCAGGAACAGTATAACGTACCATTGGCAGTATGAAAGTTGTCTTAAAAGTGTTTTCTTTTGTATCCTCATTTTTCAGAACAATGTACAGTATATGTATAATATTATTATGTGTAGTATCACTATTGGTAGAAAAAAAAATTAACAGATGACAAACACATGATGATTTTTCATTTATTTTCTAAATTCATTTAAATCTAACACAGGGTTATGAACCTATCTTAGTATTACTCGAAAAATGCAAAAACCAATCCAGGATTAGCCCTAAGTCCATCGCAAGCCACACTGAACAGTAGTGAAAAGAACTGGAATCCGGGCCATTAGGCAGTGGATTCGCAACATTGAAGAAAAGAATTGGAATCCAGGCCATTAGGCAGTGGATTCACTACACTGAGTTATCGCCTAGTGCCTGCTATTGACACTGAGTGTTGAAGACCAGATGCATTTCAAAATGGAAGTGAAGGGTACTGGGGTTGAAATGTGAAAACAAACCCTTAAAACTTACCAGGAATGTGCACTTTGAAGCAGAAAAAGTTTTTGATTTGAGAAAATCTGCCTTCAACAAAAGTAAACTGGAAGTAATACATTTTATCACAGGTTCTTGGTATGATTTTTTTGAGACAAATATTTATATCCTGTTCACTTGACTGCTCACAATGGCTATTGTGGTTGTAGTTTTGAAATTTCATATGGTGGCACACATAATGAATCACTTGGAAACTTATTCCTATCACTCAAAAAAAAAAACAAAAAGCATATTGTATTATTTTGCAATGATATTGCATACTGCAGCCAGTATTATCATACATGCACATTCTTTGGTAACTTGGTGACAGAGTGGTTGTGTGTACACATAGCATATAGTCAAGTGACAAGAACGTACTTAAATTTAGCATGATTAAAACTAAATGTAAGTTTACTACAGATGTTTTAGCATAGGAAGATTGGTCATTCATTTTTCACAACTCCTGGGTCTGCATGGATTTTGCACATTCTCCCTGTTTATTTACAGAATATTTGGTATCAGTCACTGTGTTTAACTGTGGGTGATTATCTTTTTTAACACAGAATACTGGAAATGTGTCACCAATACTGTAAAAAAACCGTAGTCCTTTTTGTGCTGTGAAAGAAATTAATCCATCTACATTTTTCCAGGTATACAGCTGGTTATGTATACCTGTAGAAGTGTAAAAACTGTAAGTGATTGTCTGACATTCTATCAGCGATTCTTGCACATGTATATATCAACATTTAACAATGTCAGTAAAAATGTCTGAAGATGATTATTTCGAGGTGAAAAGTGTACACTGTAGAAATCCACCTGGGACTTAAAAGTTGCCACAGAGGTAGATATTCAGCAAGGTAAAATGCAGAGCCAGTCTACTTTAAAAATGGCTGAATCTTACAAAAATGTTTTTCTGTTTGCTTTTTTCCTCCCTAAAATTACATATTTTTGCTGTTTTGCTGTATATGTAATCTCAAAACACAGATCAATACTCAGTAACACTTTTGGCTTCAAAAACTGATGTTTTCGATAAATTTAGAGCTATTGCTTTTACATTTGGACCCCACTACCCTTCACTTCCATTATAAAGCATAAGAGACAGTTTCATGTAGCAAATTAATATCCACCATGTTTGTGAAAAAATAACCTAATTAAAAAAAAATAACAAACTTATCCTTTAAGAAACGTTTGGACTTTTCTTGTAAGGTAAATATATTTTTTAACCTCTTGTATTCTAAATTATTTTAAAATTTATTTGTGTCACAAAGTTGTAGTGTTGTTTGTACGTGGCATATGTTTGCACATAGACACATTTTTTAAATACTTTTTTCTTAACCTAGTCGTTATACTGCATAAATAAGGATTGTAAGAGCACACATTTTGTGTCCTCATGGTCAGGGTGCTAATAAAATGATAGGAATGGTAAATTATACATTTATAACCCTTATGACAGATAGGTTAGTCTTGTAGAAGATACTTCATACAGTTTAGGCATCCATTAGTTTTTACAAAAGTCTCTTTGAATTTCTAAGGAATGTATCCTCACTCAGTAGGGCCAAGAAGACTAGTGAAGTATTATGCCTCCTAGTGACAGCCTTATGAATGGGTGTATAAAAGGGAGAAAGAGAAAAAGAGAGACAGATCAGCCTCACAGCTGACAAGAAGTCTGAAAGGCTTATGCTGGGAGGAGAGACTCTTCCTTAATGCCATTGTGAAACACAAGAGACCAAGCCATTCCTCTTTATCTCTTCATCCTTAACTTTCAGAAATGTATTTTACAGTAAAGGCTAAAATAAAGACATCCAGCATGACTTAAATTAACATGTATCTAGTGAATAAGCAAAATAGCAGAGACTTCTTTTGCAAAAATGTGCCTACATTTTGGTTTGCAAGCAATTACAGTATATAATTATGAAAGACAATACAGTACTCAGTAAAATGATGTCTTTGGACTTTTTAAAAATTCTTTGGGGAGGAAAGCAAGGATTATTGCTTACTACAGATTATTCCATAGCCACAACCACTGTCTCCTTTCTCTGCTGCATTTAAACCCTGCCCAATCTTCAGCAGCTTCTTTCATGTAGCTCCACACCATCATATCTGCCTCAAGCACTGCCTGCCTGCACATTCACACCACCGGTTCTACCTTGCACCTCTCATTTGCAATCAGAGCATAAGGTAACACAGTCTGCACTCACCTTCCCCAACTTCATAAGTAGATCCAAGCTAGAATTCTCTGGGAGGCATGTCGGGAGACAAATACCTAAGAAAATGAATTTTAGCAACAGAGAAGTGCCTCAGAAGTGCTTGCAGGTAAGTACTTTCTAGGAACAGTCTACTGGACCAGAATGCTTTTGCACATGAAGAAACAGTTTTCTTAGATGAGATGAAAATAAGTGTAGTAATGACAAGAATTTCAATTGTTTTCAATTTTTTTTAATGTTTTTTGTGAAGCAAAACTCAAAGCTACACTTTGAAGTCAATGTCTTATGAACTGTGTTATTCATCATCACTTACTTCACCCCTTGTTGTCCTCTTTTCTGGTTTATTAACTTTTTCGTAACAGTCACAATACGCTTGCTTACATTTGGCACTTCTGATGATGTTTCATTGGTAGCTCTTCACTGATGAATTATGACTTATTCTTTCAGATTTTATCTATTTGTACCGTTTTGTTATAGTTAGAGAGATATGTTTTGAAAAATAGGAGATATGCTATGAAAAATAAAAGAAGAGAAGTGAAAAGAAGAGAACTGCAAGGAAACATGCAAAGATCAAAGCCAAAGGTCCATTCAGTCTTTCAGAAGTACCAAATGCTTATATATCAAAGCCTATTAATCAAGAATAAGGGGTAGAAATAATGTAGAAACAAAATAACAATTTGCTCTCATGCATTCTTTTTAATTTATCCACACACTTGCATAGCAGATGAACAAATGGAGGTGAACTTTATATGTTTGACTTCCAGGTCAATTACCTTGTAACCAATCCAAGACAATATACAACATACCATTTGCTAAAATTCACAAAATAACAATAAGAAGTAGACAGTACATTTATATAGCACTTTTTCAAGATGCTGAGAGAACTTTACATACACTTCAACCACCATCAATGTACAGCATTCAATTGGATGATGTGACAGCAGCCATTTTGCACCAGTACACTCACTACACATTAGCTGTTAGGTGGTGAAAAAGTGATAAGGGAAAGAGAGTGATTAGTGTGTCAGAATCACAAAGCCGTGGTGAACAATTTAACCAGAGAAACACCCCAGAATTTACAACGGATGCCCAGGGATCTGTTATGACCACCAAGAGTCAGGACCTCAGTTTAATGTCTCATCCGAAGGAATGGCGACAATTTTTACAGTACAGTGTTTCCATCACTGTACTGGAGCATTGGGATCCATATACAGACCACAGGGTACCACCCCATGCTGGTCTATCCAACACCTCTTCTAGCAGCAACCAAGGTTTAAATAAATAGGTGTCGAAATAACACAAGCAACCATAACAAATAACTGAAATTATAATACTTCTATAGTTTATTGAAAGCAAGAAGGTCAAGTCAGTTTGGGGAGCATGTACTGGCATAGTGCGTTGCCGCACCCACCACACAACAAAACAGCTTGGGATCCTGGTTGGCAACCCCACAGGCAGACGCGTGGTCCAGGCCCACCCTTTAGAAATGACCATCTATCTGCCGCAGCTAGGTGTTATGTGGGTGACCCCTTGGCCTGGTCCAGTCACTCGGGTCCTCAACAATGAGTATCCTACGAGCCAGATCACCCCACATGGCTGTAACTGATGCTCCCAAACAATGCAGGTAATGAGCCTCATTCGGGACTCCGTGAGCAACCACTCATTCGACACAAAGTCAAACCAGTGGTACACAAGGATTCTCCAAAGACACACAGTACTGTGTGTCTGAAAGCGAGAACTATTAAATTAATACACAAGAGTATGGGGTGACCTGCTGATCCATGCCTCTTTCCTCAAGAGATATTTTTTTGAGGAGGAGGAGGTAAAAAGTTTCAGTTTATATCCTATGGTGAGCATTTTGATTGATGTATATTTTGCTAATTTTTAAATTCAAGCAATTATTATTACTTGCCTAATCTGTTCTTACTCATTATTTAATCATCAAAAAAATTGATATTTTCATATGAAATGGGACCACAGATTTACTTTTAACCTTTTTAACCAGTAAAGGAATTCACAACTGACTATGAATTTCTTCAGTACAAGTTGAACATCAGATCATGTGATGTTTATGGAGGATGGAATGGTGAAACATTGGTTAGTGCTGCTGCCATTGAGCCCTTAGAGACTGGGCTCAAATCCTGCCCAGGTTATTACTTGGAGAAAGTATATATATTCTTCAATGTCTAAATGGGTTTAATTCTGGGTTGCCCTTTCACTTCCGAAAGACACACTTTAGGAGGATTAGCAGCTCTAAACTTGTTTGATATGAATGAGTATAGCTACTGTATGTGTATGTGGATGTACTGTGTAATGGTCTGGCAACTCATTTAGGGGATGGTGCCTGCTTAATAATGTTGGGATGGTCATTGCTCCCTGAAATCTCAAATTGGATAAGATAGGTTCATATACTATATGAATGATATCAATAGCAAATACGAATGTTAGAAATAAAATGCTGTTCTGTAGACTTGCATATTGCTAATGCTATAATTCAAAGTTACAATTTACAACGTAAAATAATATAACTGACAGCCTAAAACATGTTAATAGCAAAGCCTTCTCTAACTTGCTTAATCTGATTTAGAACTGAATCATTGGGTACAATGCAGGAACCAACACAGGACTAAACTATAAATCATAGGCTCTGTTTATGCATACATCCACAGAGAGCCTGTTTGAATTTTCCCATTAACCTAACCCACACTTTGTTGAAATTTGGAAAGAAATCCATAGTACAGGAAACCCATGCAGATGCAGTATTAGTATGTAAAATCTACATTAGATTAAACACAGATTTAGGATTCAGACTTGAGACACTTGATCATAACCACTGGACCACCATGCTGCATATACATTTTATTATTCCTCCTAAAACTGAAGAGTTCACTGCCCTTCCATTTTCACAGAGTTACATTCAAGTAGACATTTACTGTCATATGTACACAGTACAATGAGATTCTTTCTTGTATTTTCCCCACAGACTGGTAACAGTAATGTAATAACAACACCAATGAATACAATATCATTCATTAAATCTAATACCAAAAAACAGATGCAACACACATCAGGGACTCTCATGCAATTGTCAGTGTGAGTGCCTGTGAAGCAGCTTTATGATCTGTGAATAAAACAGTCCTTGAATCGGGTGAAGCGAATGCTAATGGAGATTTAGCTTTTGCCAGAATAAAGGACCGAGAAAACTGACTATGTACAGAATGGCTGTCTTTATTAATGTTATTTTCCTTTCTAAGGCAGAGAGTGTTATAGATGTTCTGAACAAAAAGTATCTGTGTCCAGTAATAATCTGAGCTAACTTCACCATGGTCTACAGTTCTTAGCCATCCTGGGCAGAGAAGGATCTGCACCAGAATGTTACAAAGCCAGTAAAGATTAAATCCTTTTTGAAAACATTGTAGCAATACGAAATTTGAGGTGGTGTTGTCCAAACTATATAGAATTTTGTGTTTAATGTGTCCCACACCAGTCTCTGAATGCATTCATTGACTATAGGAGTGAATACCACCAGTCAGTAATAGCTGTGATAGTTCACTTTGTTTTCTCTGGCAAAGAGATAATTGCTGTCTCTCTGAAGCCTTAAAAATGGCCATATACATAGCATATAAATAGCATCTCTTTGGTTACTGCAGATGTTTAAAACACAACCTGTGACTTCAGCTAAATCTGATTTTCTTTATGAAATTGATCATTTAAAGAAGGCAGAAAATTTAAACAAAGATAAAACACTATGAAATCCAAAGACCTATAAATACCTGGGAGTGCAGCTGGATGATAAATTAGACTGGACTGCCAATATGATGCTCTGTGTAAGAAAGGACAGAGCCGGTTATACTTCCTTAGAAGGCTGATGTCCTTCAACATCTGCAATAAGATGCTGCAGATGTTCTATCAGACGGTTGTGGCGAGTGCCTTCTTCTACGCGGTGGTGTGCTGGGGAGGAAGCATAAAGAAGAGGGACGCCTCACACCTGGACAAACTGGTGAGGAAGGCAGGCTCTATTGTTGGCATGGAGCTGGACAGCTTGACATCTGTGGGCGGGCGCTCAGCAGGCTCCTATCAATTATGGAGAATCCACTGCATCCACTAAACAGTGTCATCTCCAGACACTGAGAAGATTGTTCCTCCCCCAAACTATGTGACTCTTCAATTCCACCCGGGGGGGTAAACGTTAACATTATTCAAAGTTATTGTCTGTTTTTACCTGCATTTTTATTACTCTTTAATTTAATATTGCTTTTTGTATCAGTATGCTGGAGTATGTGAATTTCCCCTTGGGATTAATAAAGTAAGTATCTATCTATCTATCTATCTATCTATCTATCTATCTATCTATCTATCTATCTATCTATCTATCTATCTATCTATCTATCTATCTATCTATCTATCTATCTATCTATCTATCATAGCACCTAACAAATACAAAAAAGATGAAATCATCTTTGACCATACAGGTTGAAAATGAGAATCTTTATCATATAAACAGTACATTTGCTGTGGGGTGATAATAAAAATTAATTAAAAATCATTAATATAAATATTGCAAAACTTTTCAGTATACAGTACTCTGCAAAATCCTTTGGTCACCCAAGAAAATTCATTTTAAAGCTAGTTATCTATGCAGGAAGTACTTATTTTCAAATAAAAATGGCAAGTAGTATTAGAAAAAATATATAGTTTGTCTTGAAACATTTCATTATCTACTCAATGATCGACAAAGTTCTGCGCACAACCATTTGGAAAGCACTAATACTTTCAGAAATTTGCGCAGAAATTGAAATTAGATTTCAAAAGTCTTCATTCACTTTACATTTTTAAACCCCATGTTACCTGAGCGGATCACAAAATTTGTTAGTGGATCCTGTGCAATAAACCAAGACATAACACACTTTAAGGGAATCATTAGATATGGACACCCACTTTCTCTGAGATGGCCTATTTAGAGTTGAGGTTTTCAAAAGACATAGTCTATAAAAATCAGAGCTACTGTATGCTACTGCAGAATCCTGAGTATGGGGAAGGGTATAAAACCATATCAAAAGCACTGAATATCTCTCAGAGCTCACTTCATTCCACTATGCAAAAATAAAAAAATTAACAACTAAAGCTCTGCCTAAATTACGGAAGTGCACTGCATTAACCAAAGAAAAAAATACTAAACGTTTTCTCAAAATTATGAGATAGTATCTCATAATTATGAGATAAGGATCTCGTAATTATGACTTAGTATCTCATAAAAAATTATGAGAAATACAATATCTTACCTTAAAAATTTGAGATCTTATCTTGGAATTATAAGATATTTTCTTGAAATTATGAGATACTAAGTCATAATCACAATATCTTTATTTCATAATTATGAAATTTTAAGTCATGATAACAAGAAAATATCTTCCATTGTTTTTTTGTTTTTTTTTTTGATGCAACAAACCCTCCAAACATAATAAATGTATAACAAGCACATGTCTTAAAGAAACTACTGCAAAAGTAACAGTGACTCTGAATAACTTACTGAAGTTAGTGGATGAAATTCAAAGTTATGCTTTTGTATCAATAATCTTTATGGTAGTGGTTTTTAAGTTCCGCCCTGACAGCAGCAGGGGTTTTCAACCAATCAATTTCCCTATCAGTACAACATTCTTACATTTAACTGATCTCACTTCTAAATTATTTAGACTACAAATATTTCTAAGAAATTCATAAATATATGCATTCTTTGTCACAGCTTTACTTCTTTTATAAGTTACCTTTTACTGCCCAGTTTGTTCCCTTAATTTTATTCTAAGTTGATGATTAGGACGGAACAGTATAGACAGGAGCAAACGCATTGAACGCTAAAGGGGAATACTAACATCACTGCCATTTTAGCAGACAAATGAATATGGAACTGAATTAATTGTTTCCTTTCAGCATTCAGTATAATCATTTAAAAAAAATAGAATGGAAACATTTGTATTTTTGGCAAAATACAGATATTTCAGAAATTCTTACAAGACAAAAATTCCAAGAGACATCTCATTAAACAATGAGATTAACAAAAATGTAGGAATTAGGCATTAATTGTAAACTTGGATTTACAAAACATGTAGCTTTAGGGGCCCCCTAGATTAAACTTAAGAACCAAGGCATTCTGTAAGAGAGGCCTTTATAGAAAAGCAGCAGAAAAGAAACCCTGGTTGAAAAAAAGCTAATATTGTTGATCACAAAATGTTAGAGGACTCTGTAGACAAGTGAAAGAAAGTCTGACGATCTGATGAAACTAAGGCTAAGCTTTTTGAACCAAATACCAAAGAGTATTTCAGACACAAATAATACACCGGGCATTGGGTCAGGCTGTCACCATGGTTGGGGAGGGAGTATCAGGTTAATAGTATGCATTTTTCAGCTTGAACTAACAGTTTTGTGAGGGTTGAGAGAAAAGTGAATAAGGCACAGAATACATAATAAATTTGACAAGGGGAGGAGACTATTCAGTCTATCAAGGTTGTTTATGTAGCTAATAGCTAAGCTGTCTCAATATTTCATCCAGATACTTCTTAAAGGTTGTCAAGGTTTCTGCTTCATCTACTTGTCTCAGTAGTTTGTTCCAGAGGCCCACAACTCTTTGTGTAAAGAAGTGCTTCCTGACTTCAGTTTTAAATTCACTTCCCCTTAATTTCCACTGATGTCCTCAAGTACGATTCACCCTTAAGCTGAAAGAATCTTGCTAGATCAGCTTTATCAGACGATTAAAATGCTGCATTCTTATCAATATACATGATAATGATCATGCAGAAGATTTGTAATTATAATACAAGAGAATAACAATTCAAGGTGCTCTGCTGGAACAATACTGCAAATTCTTGAAACAAAGAAAACAGCTAATGGTCATACTGTTTCCCTCAATCCCTTTGAAAATCAGTGACAAGTCCTCAAAATGCTTTATTCTGGTCATGTGGCTACTTAGAGATCTTTTTCTAGTTTATTTTCAGTATCTAAATGTGTGAAGCATGCACTTTTCAATAAAGCTTAAGTTATTGTGATGTTCGTGAATGGTTTCAGCTATGTTTCATAAATGACACAGCAAGAAACAGACCTCATTAAAACACTGATTGACTGTTTCATGGATTCCATTTTAAAATTACCGCTGGATAACATTAAGTCTTGTTCTGAATGATTAATATGGTGTTTCCAGTGCCTGTACTCTGGTTTTGTCAGTTTCTTGGTTCTCCTTGGATTTCAAATGTTACCCTTTGTTTTAATTAAGATGTGGTGTCCCTCGGAGATTTGAATGTGATGATATTAGTACATTAGAATGGAGAGCTTTTTCCCTCTGAGTTTAGATTGGGATAATTTCAGTATATTATACTGGAAAGGGGATGCCCCCTTGGAGTTAAGAGCAAGATGATATTTGTACATGAGCTTGGATATATATATATATGTTAGGTTAGAGAGCCATGGTGGTGACCCTTGAAGGTCAGAGCAGGAGGTACCAGTACACAACTGCTTTCCGCCAGTATGCACCATTTAGTGCAGATAAATGTGAATAATGGAAAACCACTTATACTCAGTACTGGTGCATACTGGCCCACTTCAAGCCCTGGATGTTTCAATGTTGGGACATTCACATTAACTTACCGTGCTACTGGCAAGCACAATTATCATGTTTTCACAGTGCAACCAGTATGTGGCATCGCAGTACCCCAAACCCCAAACACAATCACAATGATATAAGTCCCAGGATAAATAGAAATGGTTTAACAACAATACCTCACAAAAAGGTTTCTTATATGTCTTGTAACCACAAATGCTCTCTTCTCCTGTCTCTTTCTCTTTTTTATTCCTCCACTCCTCCCAAGCGAGTGTTGTCCAGCTTCTCTTTCCACTCTGACACCACTACGTAAGGCAGCTGTCCCCTTTTATACTGGACCCGGAAGAGCTTCTGGTGACCTGGCTTGACTTGTTAGGAGCATGTCTGAGTTTTCTGTGAACCAGGGCAGATCTCCCCTGAAAGTGCCTTCTTGTAGCACCCAGGGACCCCGACAGGGATGCACTTTAGGACTCCAGTTCTCATGAATGCCTGCAGGTGTCCAAGCTGGCAGCAACTATCAACGAACATATGGGGGATGGAACTGCTTGTGGTCTCCGGCTCCTGCCTTTCTAATCCCTTCTGTCTTGGTGGAAGGTCACACCGTCATCCAGTCGGGATGCCCTTCTGTCTTCCATGGCACTCACAACAGATAAACCTTTTATGAAAACCTTTTGATTGTGCAGTATAAGTTTTATTTTCAGCATTGTTATACCCATGGTCAAAAATCAAATCTAACTTACACTAACTACATCACTTGTGTAAGTCAAGGTTTTCGATCAAATTTGAATTGGCAACCTTGTAATTTAAAGCACAGTTCCTTGGCAATGCTTTGTCTGGCTGCAGTCATTTTTAGTGATGAAATTTAGCCACAATTTTACACCATGAGTGTTAAATTACCTGAGACAAAGGTTATAACATATTGGATTTCAACACTGCAACCTCTTGCCTATAAGATCTAATGAAACTAGATGGATGTAAGCCATTTTAATCATCCTTTAAAATCAACCTATAAAGAACTGGTTGTTAGAATAAGTTTTGCACAGATTCTGTGGTAGTTTTATCAAGTATTTGATTGTATAACTGTTACTGAACTTGCTTTATCTTATAAAACAAAAAGTTTTTGTTGAATGTGATTTATTATTATAGAACAATGCTGTTTTTTAAATTAATCACACTGTATATTTTAATTATAGATCAACATGTTATTATATTATTGTTTGAGAGTTATAACAAGTTCTGGATTATGTAATCTTCAATAAATGTTTATATATTGTATGGTATTCTCACAGAATGTTAAATGCTACAGTATGTGCTCAAGTTTCAAGATAGTGTTTGCTGTATGTAACTGCGTTTTCCCAAAGTTTCTAAAATTCAGCAACTCCAACTTAAAAAATGGGATTCAACAAAAGCCTGACGCGAAGAAATGATTCCACAGACAAAATATCTTCATTTTTAAAAGTTTAGTTAAGTTTGAAAGTAAAACAGTTCACACAAAAAAGAAAATTAAAAATAGCAAAAAAGGAAAAATTATAATAAGAAAAAATTTAGTTCTAAGCTTAATCTTGTTACATCTTAAATCGATACTAGTCACTTATAATTTCTGAACCATTTCAAAACGGTCAGAAAACTGTATGCTTATCCCATTTCTAAACTTAAATGGGTTTATCAAGTCCCTCTTAACAGGGACCTATTCTAAACAACAACTGAGTTTATTATCTCACTGTATCTCAGTTATAGCAAGAAGATTCTATCTCTTACTAACTTAAAGGGGGAAAAAGACTATACCATTGTCTATGACTATATAAGAAATTATGTTCTATTCAAATAAAACAAACATTAATATGAGTTTAGCTCAAAACTTTAACTTTCTAAAATTGGCTCTTACACTGTAGGTTCTTTATTAATTTCCAAAAATGATCTTAAGCCATAATCAAAAATGTTTGCATGGACAATATACTGTATTTGACATAGCAATTTTCCAATCCCTTAATTAATTACATTTAATAGCTTAACAAATAAATATATATGAGCATAGCTCACTGCAAATCCTGTTTCTTACACAAATTAGAATGATTTGAATAGCAGTTGCTTTATACAGGAACTCAGTAATCAGTCAATGTCAGCCCTTCAGAGCCTACCTGCAGTAGTTAATGGAGGCTATTAACTTGAAGGGATCTCACACAAAGTTTAATTAATGTCTGTTGGGTCAGTCATGTCCTTGGCATCATTCCCAGGTGTCTGAAAAAGTAAGCTTTCCAACAGAAAAACAAAGAAAACTGTTTGTGTTTTATGTTACCCCAATGCTGCACTTCTTTTTTTTTGTTTTGTTTTTGTAAGCTCTCAAGTCTTAAAAGCTATAAACTACATTCAATGACATTCCTTTTTCAAAAGACAGACCCCACATAACTTTACAAGATGCTTCTATTGCATATCTTAACTAATTCAAGATGGTAGTTCATATATACAGTAGTAATCAGTTGATACACTGTCATTCACTTTAATTCTAAAGATCCTAAAGTTAAAAATACTGTACTGTATAACCATAGTGCAAGATACTCCAGTGCCTGACAAATGTTAAGGTGAAAACTGGCTCTTTTGAATCAATATGTGTCTAATAAGAACTCTTCAATAAAGTTCCACTGAAAGTACCTACCTGACCTTTGTCAGGATCCATTTCTTTCTTTTCTCTGACTAAAAGTTAATTGGTTTGTAACAAGCAGTAAGATTTTTAGAGTTAAGTGGCTTCTGCTCAGTACTCTCAGCAGGATATTTTTATTGACCATTGCATACTTATTATCTGGGCAATTTTAACCAATTATTGCTGTTTTGCATTCTTTAAATAAAGGTGAATTATCCTATAAAAAGACGCTCTATAAAACATGAAATACCAAAGCCAGCTGTAACAGTCCAATTCAACACTTAGGATGTGAATGCCACACAAACTAAATTCTACATGAGGAACTGTAAGTAACACCTGAAACTCCTTTCAGCCTCCAGCGTGTCTGTTGTGATGTGATATTTTGCATATAAGTTGATAAATATTTTGTATGTCTTTATTTGTAACTTAGGCAAAGCAATGTAATATTAGTGTTACATTAGTGAGAAGCATTCATGTTTACAACACCCCAACCAGGACTGAGTCTCTTTGAATTTTATGGCAGGATTTGGGGGAAGTGCCTGAAACAAGTTTGGTAAATGTTTCTCTGAAGTCTCTCAACTCCCACACAAAGCCAGGCTGCCTAACTGCCAAGCTTTACCTTAAACATATGGTTTTGGGGGATGGCAGGTGTTAAGATATTCTTTGCCCCATTGGTCTGAAGCATGGCTGTTTGGAACTGGCTTGTATCAAAAGCCTTTAAGTACCATGACACCCTATTGGCTGTAGGGGTTGGACAGAAAACCCATAAATTTGCTTGCTTTATCTCACTCACCCTCTCTGTTTCTTACCAAACTGATAAATGACCATCTCACACACCATGAACTGAAAAGGACAACACAATAAAGAGCACAGCTTGGCAGCCATATTGAGACAGGCATGCGGCCTGTTCTAAAGAAAGCTGACCACCAATGATGCCTTAACTAGAGACATTTTTAAGTAACCAACAAGTCTGTGTGCCACCTGAAACTACACATCACCATTTATCAGGTTGTATGGTTGCCAATATTCAAATGTACTTTGCATATTGTTATTATTTATGACTATTATCAATAATACATTGTTTAAGTTGTAACTTAACTCCTGCTTGTCTTTTACTACACCTAATTGCCTGAGGTTATAGATGTAGGTGGGGAGAAGTTATACACTATAATACCTTATAAACAGTGGTAAGTCTGGGAGATTTGAGGCATTCTGACAAAGGCTACTTATTAATAACTAGCAAAATACCCGCGCTTCGCAGCGGAGAAGTAGTGTGTTAAAGAGGTAATGTAAACATATATATACATATACATATATACATATATATACTGTACATATCTACATATACATACATACATAGTGCGTTGTAACATGGGCTGTGATTGTTACACGGGAGGGAGACGACAAATCACAGCTTCCCGCTTTCTAATCGGGCCTGTGATTGGTGCTTTGACTGATGCCCAGATCCCACAGTATCTCCCCTTAGGAGAGGCGTTAGGCAAGTGTAATTGAATAGCGGTGCTACAAGTTTAGCTTTACACCTGTTTTAAAGGCTTATTGACTGAAAGGGGCTTTCATGAAAAAAGTTAGGGCATTGCTACAGGATACACCCTCCACAAGTTAAGGAAGTAAAAATAAAGGTATATATTTCTGTTTTATTTAAACCTTTTAAGTTTGTATGCGGGCGGTATGGTGGCGCAGTGAAAGGTGCCAGTTAGGATACCCGGGTTCGCTTTCCTGCGTGGAGTTTGAATGTTCTCCCCGTGTCTGTCTGGGTTTCCTCCGGGTACTCCGGTTTCCTCCCACAGTCCAAAGACATGCAGGTTAGGTGCATTGGCAATTCTAAATTGTCCCTGGTGTGTGGGTGTGCGTGGGTGTGTGCGCCCTGCGGTGGGCTGGCACTTTGCCTGGGGTTTGTTTCCTGCCTTGTACCCTGTGTTGGCTGGGATTGGCTCCAGCAGACCCCCGTGACCCTGTGTTCGGATTCAGCGAGTTGGGAAATGGATGGATATTTACTTTATATATATTGTGGAGCTCGGCCTGGACACAGACAGGCGGACACGTTTAAATCACCCAACACACGTTTATTATACTCTTCCATATTTACAATAAGTGCACACACACCCCAAAGTCCCCAAAAGTCCAGGCCAACTATCCAAAGCCTCCTTCTTCAGGCCACCTCCTTGCCTCTCCACCAAGATTTTGTCTTCTCGACCTCCCAACTCCAGCCCACGAACAGAGGGAGGGGGCCCCTTTTATAATCACTCAGATGTGCTCCAGGTGCCTCCCAACAATTTGCGCCGGCAGTGTGGTGGAAGTGCCAGCTGCGCACCTGGAAGCACTCCGGGTGTCCCCGATCCTCTTGCCCCCAGCATTTCCGGGTGTGGCGGAAGTGCTGAGGTCCAGGGCTTCATAGGCATTGGGGCGCCCCCTGGTGGTGACCACGGGCCCCTACAGGGTTGAGCTTCAAAGCTCTATACCCGTGGTCCACATAGCCACCAGGGCGATCGCCCCCACGTGGTCAGTATTTACTTATGAATTCTTAAAGGAATACTACTAAATAAAATTATTATATAGAAATGCAATAACATTTATTACATTCAAACTACCAGGACATGTGATGTTCAAGCTACATTTAATCTTTTTAGATGTTTTATTTCCAACTATAGTATTTTCTGTGTGGAGTCTGCAGGCTCTTAACATATTTATCTGTGCTTACCTTCATAATCTAAAGCATTTCAATGAAGGTGACTGTACAAGTGACTACGCTCATTTCTGACAAGAACTAGTGATAATCTCCAACTCCAATTTTTGGAAAGATCCTGCATCCATATGACCTCCTGATATCAGTATCAAATATCATTTGATATTTCCTGCACAAATGCTGAAATGGATTCCGGGTTCATCACATTTCTAAGTAACTGAGATTCAAATACATCTACAAATAAACATCTGTGAATATTTTGTCATTCCACGCTCTACACGTAGCTTGTGGTGATAATTCTCAGGAGCTGGTATATTGCAATCTGAAGGCATTTTTTTTTTTTTTTTATAATTAATAGCTATTATTTTGAATGAGGTGTTGTGTTCCAAGTTGAAAAGAAGGTTCCATTAAAAGGTTCATGTCAGTGTCACTATTTCTATGTAATTCTTATGTGCCATTCTCCTCAAAATACACTTAGAAAAAAATCAGACAGCTGTAAGAAAAAAATAACACAACGTGGAACCTATTCATGCATGTATTGAAACATTTGTTTGCATATAGAACAAATACATTATCTACTGTCATAAGAATGAGTCATAGACATGATAAAAATTTGGGGGAGCCACCCGTATATTGTTTTCCCGGCTGCAAAAGCTGATTTGAAGTAACACGATGTGCATAGAACAGAGTTCAGAACAGAACTGACTGGCATTGAGACAAGATGGCAGTTTTATTTTATTATTTATTTATTTTTTTTATTTATTAATTTTATTGTAATCATTCCATACAAATAGATCAATTTATAACAAATAAAAACTTGAAGACAAATCAAACCCCACCCCTGAGAAGGAGAGCTTAGCCAAAGGAGAATTGCTTACGGCTTTTTAATAAGGCAACAATAAACAAAAGAAAGGAAGAAATATATATAGGTAAATAAAAACATGGAGAAGGGAATTAAATGCGGTAATAGTTATTTCTCTTATTCTAAAATAATATTGATAAGATCCTGCCAGGTTTTAAAAAAGTTCTGTACAGATCCTCTAACTGAGAATTTGATTTTTTCCAATTTCAAATAATATAAAACATCAGTTTCCCACTGACTTATCAGAGGAGAGTTAGGATTCTTCCAATTTAATAGAATAAGTCTGCGTGCCAAAAGTGTAGTGAATGCAATCACCGTTTGCTTGTCCTTCTCCACTTCAAGTCCGTCTGGAAGAACACCAGACACAGCTGTTAATGGGTTAGGAGGGATTGTGACCCCAAGGTTGTCTGAAAGGCACTTAAAAATTTTGGTCCAAAATGATGTTAGTTTGGTGCAGGCCCAAAACATGTGACCCAGTGAGGCTGGAGCTTGGTTGCAGCATTCGCAGGTTGGATCTTGCCCTGGAAACATTTTGGACAGTTTTAAGCGAGACAGATGAGCTCGATATATAATTTTTAGTTGAGTAATTCTATGCTTTGCGCATATGGAGCTCGAGTGAATTCTCTGCTTTGCTACCTTCCACTCCTTTTCTGATATATTGATTAAGAGATCTTCTTCCCAATGTCCTCTTGGGTCTTTGAAAGGTAGGGACTCTAATAAGATTTTATATAATGCGGAAATGGTGTTTAATTCCTCGAAGTTGAGCAGTATTTTTTCCAGCATGGTGGAGGGTATGAGGTGAGGAAAATCGGGCAGTTTCTGTTCAACAAAATTTCTAATCTGAAGATAGTGAAAGAAATGTGTAGCTGGGAGGTTGAATTTTGAACGTAATTGTTCAAAAGATGCAAATATGTTGTCTATATAAAGATCTCTGAGCATTTTAATCCCAAAACCTTTCCAGGTATTAAAAACTGGATATGTTTGCGAGGGTTGAATGAGGTGGTTTTCTTGCAGAGGTGCCACGGATAAAAGATTTTCCATCTTAAAATGCTTTCTAAGTTGGTTCCATATTCTGAGTGAGTAAAGCACAATTGGGTTATTAGTATATTTGCGATAACTTGCATTTATTGGAGTGCAGCGCAGGGAGTATAAAGAAGTACTACAGGATTTTACTTCTATTGCAAACCAAGCCTGTGTATGTTCATTTTTTTGTGTCCAGGTTTTTATGGCTTGTATGTTTGCTGCCCAGTAATAAAACTGAAAACTAGGTAAAGCCATGCCACCTTCTGCCTGAGGTCTTTGTAGGGTTGCTCTTCAGATACGTGGATGTTTTGAGTTCCAAATGAATGAGGTTATTGTTGAATCTAATTGCTTAAAAAACGATTTATTGATATATATTGGAATGTTTTGGAAGGATATTCATCTTAACAACGTTAATTCTTCCGGCTAGGTGAGATGAAGGGTTGACCATCTATGCAAGTCTTGCTTAATTTTTTCCATACAGACGTCGACATTTTGCTGATAAAGAGCTTTATGTTTACTTGTGATATTTACCCCTAGGTATTTAAACTGATCTGCTATGGTAAAAGGTAGGGTGTCCAATCTAATATTATATGCTTGTGAATTCACTGGAAAGAGTATACTTTTATTCAGATTAATTAAGACCAGATATTTTGAAATTCTGTGAGTGCTGTTAAAACTGCAGGCACAGTGTTTTCTGGGTCTGATATATATAAAACCATATCATCTGCATAGAGAGAAATTTTCTGTTCCAGTCCTTCTCTGATAATCCCCTTTATCTGATAAGAATTTCGACAGTGAACCGCCAGTGGTTCAATGGCGATTGCAAACAGAAGTGGTGACAAGGGACATCCTTGTCTGGTACTACGTTCTAGCTTAAAGTAGTCTGAACAACTGTTGTTAATACAAACTGAAGCTTCTGGATTGGTATACAGTAGTTTGATCCATGCACAAATAATCGGGCCAAACCCAAATTTCTCCAATGCAGTGAAAAGGTAGTTCCATTCAATCATATCAAATGCTTTTTCTGCGTCTAATGATAGTAATATCTCTGGGGTGTTTGATTTTACTGGTGAATATATAACATTAAACAAGCGTCGGGATTGGAAGATAGGTGTCGGCCTTTAATAAATCCAGTTTGATCCTGTGATATTACAGAGGGCAGCACTTTCTCCATCCTTCTAGCTAGAATTTTTGAGAGTATCTTAACATCATTATTCAGGAGTGAAATTGGCCTGTATGATGCACATTGTAACAAGTCCTTATTTTGTTTAGGAAAGACAGTGATTAATGCTTGACAAAATGTTTGAGGTAGTATTTGGTTGTCTATAGCTTCTGTAAATGTTGCCAATAAGAGGGGAGCTAGCTGAGTGGAGAATTTCTTATAAAATTCTACGGGGTAACCATCAGGGCCTGCTGATTTCCCGCTTTGAAGTGACTTTATAGCATCTAGTAATTCTGTTAGTGTCAGAGGTTTACCCAGTTCCTCAGCACTTAAAGCATCTATTTGTGGTGTCTGTAATGTATCCAGAAATGCATTAGATTGTGTGTTGTCTTCTTTGAATTCAGTAGAATATAAGGATTTATAATTATCTCTAAATGTGTGCATTATATTTTTATGGTCAATGATTTCTTCTCCATTCGTGTTGGTGAGTACTGGTATTGCATTGTGAACTTCTTGTTTGTGAATTTGTTGAGCTAAAAGCTTATTAGCTTTCTCTCCGTGTTCATAGTAATGAAGTCTTGACTTATAAATAAGTTGTTCAGTTTCTTTAGTTGTTAAGATGTTGAGTTCTGTATGCAGGGCCTGCCTTTTCCTGTGAAGAGCTTCACTTGGACGCCTGGCTTGTTCTTCATCTATTCTAGTAATTTCGCTTCTTAGCTCTGACAGTTTCTTGCTTTCTAATTTATTTCTGTGGGAAAGATATGAAATAATCTGTCCTCTTAAGAAGGCCTTTAGAGTTTCCCAGAGTGTTCCTGCAGAAACCTCTGTGGGCGTGTTTGTCTCTAGGAAGAAGCTGATTTGTTTGGATTTAAATTCTGTGCAGTTCTCGTCTGCTAATAGAAGAGGGTTAAGACGCCTTCTACGAGGTGATTGTGAGAGGCTTAATGATTTTAGCTCCAAGACTAGAGGGGCATGGTCAGAGATAACAATTCTGTCGTATTTGCACGATTTAATTGTAGGCAGGAAATTATTATCTATAAAAAAATAATCAATTCTTGAGTAGCTATGATGCACTGGTGAGTAGAACGATTATGATCTTGAGTTTGGGTTAAGAAACTTCCAGGGGTCTGATAAGTTGTGGTCAGTTAAAAACTGTGTAATTGTCTTTGCTGTGTTAGATGTCGCCCCCCCTGTCAAGATGGCGGTTTTAACAGAAAGACTGGGAAATGATGTCATCAGGGACCGGAACTGGAAGTGACGTCTTCATGACCGGAAGTGATGTCATCGGTGGCAGCGGAACCAGAAGTGTCGTCTTCATGACCAGAAGCAACGTCATCGTCGGCACCAGAAATGGAAAGTGACATCCCCATGACCGGAAGTGTCGTCATCATTGACGCTGGAACCAAGCAGGATTTCCCGGGAAAGGTCTGCAAGAGACTGAGAGAGACAGTTAGCACACTCCGCCGCCCCCTGGTCTGGCGTAGAGCTACTTTTATTTAGGCCCTTTAGCTGTTTCCCATGCATACGTGTGTGACACTACTTACTAATCCACTTACTCAGTTGAAGGTTGAAGACTGCTAGAGCTCATCCTAGCAGCACTGGGCATAAGGCAAGGGACCACCTTTAAAAGAGCAACATATTGTTAAGGTCAAACCAAAGTTCCTCACTGGCTTATGTTTAAATTGCTTCATTTTGTCTTATTTGTACATTTTTATTATTGCTCATTGTTTTCCATTATTTTCTGTTTATGATACACTCTTAATAGCAGGCTGTCTCAACATACATTTAAATAATCAGCACAACTTTAAAGCAAGAGAGTTTATGAATCTGTTGTGTACTTTTCATCTTTGTCAGCATGTCACACAGAAAAAATTTAAAATTGAAGTGACACAAACTCAGAACGTCTCAGAAAATCGGATCATTCTGCATACCAATTTAGATGCAGGCACTGATGTAAATACAAAGATATAACATTTTAATTGTAAAAAGAGAACAGCAGCTGACAAAATAGCCACAGAAAAACATTGTGATTTTGCCTTGGGAAATTCCATCAGTTTTCAAGATTAAGAGGCAATGCCGTAAGGCTGAGAGGAAATGGACAAAGAGAAAATTAACCGTACACTATGAAATTCTGGAGAATAATATAGCTGAATACAATGTAGCAGTGTGACATGAGAAAGTCTTTTTTCGTTTAGCACATAAATGAAAATTCACATAATACAAGACTATTATTTTCTACTATCAATCCTCTGTTAACCCTAACTCCCACAACCAAACTCACTTTAGAGATAACAAAAGCCAATTGTGATGCTTCTACAATATTTAAAAATACATAAATAATATAACAAGTAATATAAGGCAAACATCAAAATTAAACCTTGTGGAACCAAGGTCTTTTTTATAATCAGGTAATGCTTTAATAAATTTATCTAAATTGGAAAAAAGAATTGCTCAGCTTAACAACAAGATTTATTTAAATAGCACATTTTCAAACAAAGACTGTAACTCAAAGTGCCTTGCAACATGTCAAAGATACTGTTATGAAAAAAGAAAAAAACAAATAAGATTAGGTAAGAATATTAATGAATAATATAACAAATAAAAAAATCCATACAATACTTATGTACAATACAATAATGTAAGTCTCTAAAGATGAGTCTGGTGAAACGGTCAGATGACCAGGAGGACAGAAAAAAAAAGCTCCACTTAAACTGGAGGAAAAAAAAGTAAATTTGCACGGGTTCCAAGGCCAAGCGACCACCCAGCCCTCACTGGACATTCTGCCTAACATAGATGTCCCTAAATCATTCCTCATATTTTCAAGGCTTTGTCTGGGAGATTTGATGCAGTTAGTCTCGTGGACAGCTGGGACACCTGCCTTCATTCCAACATTCCAACTGGAAAAGAAAGCAGAGTTGCCCGCCTGTGTGCTCAATCTGATTGTAGCAACATTCTTTAAAAAGGTCTCAGAGGAATTATTTGACAGTGTGCGGGGTTATCATTAACTTTTCCTTAGATACTGGTATTTTTCCAGCTTCTTTAAAGACTATATTAAAAAGTCTGCTTAAAACTCAGATTGATCTGATGTGAACAACATCAGACCAATCTCCAACCCACCTTTTCTGTGTAAAATTATAGAAAAGGCTGTTTTTCAGTAATCAGTGATTACTTAAATCAAAAATGTATTCCTTAACAAGTTTCCTTCAGGTTTTTGATCCAAACATAATGCTGAAACTGCGTCTATTAAAATAGTTAATGATCTACGCCATAATGCAGAGGCCAACAACATCTCTATTCTTGTCCTCGTAGATATGAACGTAGGTTTTGATACCAAAGATCATGGTATTCTCATAAATCACCTTAGAGAGAGGGTGGTCCTTTCTGACAATATACTACACTGGTTTACATCATATATATCAAGAAAAAAAATTACTTTGTAAGTTACAGAGTGATTCATGATATTCAATATGGTGTACCACCAGGATCCAATCTTGGTCCACTGTTATTTTCACTTTACATGCTTCCCTTAGGCTATATAATTTTAAAACATAAGGTGAATGAACACAGCTATGCTGATGATACAGTTTTATTTGTCTACAGCACAGATGCTCTTAACCCTGTTATCCAGTATATTGATAATAACATCAAATGGTTGAGATTCAACTTCCTTAAGTTAAATGTAGGAAAAGCTGAAGTTTTAGTTATTGGCAGAAACAAGAAAAGTGAGGAATGTAGAAATAAATGTGATGAGCTGTGCTTAAATATTAAGTCTGAAGTAAAAAACATAGGTGTTTTAATAGATTCAGAATTAAATTTAAAATTGCATATTAATCATATCACAATGACCTTTCTTTCATTTAAGAAATATTGCAAATGTTAGATCTCTACTGACAAGTCAGGATGCTGAAAAATTAATTCATGATTTTGGTTTTAGCTGATTAGACTACTGTAATGCACTTCTGTCAGAATTACCTAAGAAAGATATAAACCAGCTTAAGATAATTCAAAATGTGACAGCAAGAACCTAAACCAAGAAAAGAAAAACTGAGCCCATTTTGCCTGTGTTAGCTTCATTAAACAGCTGCAGATAACCTTTATATTTGACTTTAAACTAGTGTTGATCATGTATAAGGCTGTTTACAGTCTTAATCTTGCCTATATTTTGGAGCGTCTCTTTATTCTATTTAATGCTTTGTATATCCTGTATTTATCTGTTCTTAGCTTTCTATGTGGATCTTATTTGTACTGAATGTTATTTATACCCTGTTGTTCTTTCTGAGACTCTATGAAGTACCTTGAGCATGGAAAGGTACTATATACTGTAAATAAAATGTATTATTATTATTATTATTATTATTACTCTACCTTCCAAGTTGTAATCTGAGATCCTCCAATACTGGTCTGTTCAATATACTTATAATCATAACACAACTGGTAAGGCAGCCTTCAGCATTTACACCCCTAAACTGTTGAATGCTGTATCAATAGAGATATTCTAGGTTGGCTATACGGAAGTCTTTAAAAAATTTCTGAAGACCCATTTTCTAAATATAGTTTTTTCTCAGTTTACCACATATGCATACTTTAATAGACTAAAATTGGCAATTCAATATTCTGTTTTAGTTTCATTTAATCAGTGACTAGTCTGTATTCTCTTTTCTGGTTTTCTGCGGTAGTACATTGAACTTCTGCTCACAGTCTGCACCCTTTGTTGCTGTTCACGATGGAGATGAAGGCAGAGGCTGTACAGGTCTGCATAACTGGATATGGACTTCACTTTAACATGTTACATTCTTACAACACTATTATTTTATTGTTTCTGTTATATTAGCTACTATTAAAACTAATCTACTAAAAGCAATATGGAACTACTTAAGATCCAAAAATGTTAGGTAGAGAATACCAGAGGGGAATGGGTGGTGTTTTGACTTTGGAATTCCTGTAGATTTTTTTTTTCTTCCTCAGCCATCTGACCTTATCAGACTCATTTTTAGGAGACATAAAAAATGATACTATATATGAAGAGTCTACCCTTCTACAAATTACATATTTATTTTATGTAAGTCTGTATTGCTTGATTTTTTGTCATTTATTTATTATTCAGTCAGTCATTTTCTAATCCACTGAGTTCTGAACAGGATCACGGAGGTCTGCTGGAGCCTGTCCCAGGGTGAAAGGCAGGAACAAACCCTGGACAGGGTGCCAGTCCATCACAGGGCTTTATTTATTACTATTCTTAACTAATTTTAATTTTTTTTTCTTGCAAATATTCTTGGACATCTCATAAAGCACTTTGAGCTACTGCTGTGTATAAAAATTGACTATACAGAAATAAATGTTGGTTGTTATTTTTTATAACATTATTCGGTTCATTCATTATTTGCTTAATCGTGTATTATTCATTAATTTTATTCTCTTTAGTAATTATGTAGTATGTATGTGCTTTTTATGGTTCTTTTATGTTCCTTGGTGAGGTTTGTTGGGCTGAATGGCCTGTTCTCATCTAGATAATTCTGATGTCCTATATGTATTTTGTGGGTAGATCCACAAGAGTTGGGAGCCATTTATTTATCACTGTTATGAGTCTGCCCCCAGCCCTATAAAGGCATGCAGGGAATTTAAATCCAGGACAATTTATTTTGAACATGTTCTGGTGGATTTTGGTGGGATTTGTGAGTATAGTATTTTCTTTGATTTTGATCTCTGACTCTCGGCTATTTCACTTATGTTACTTGGACTTTTTAGCGGATTTTGTATTGGGACTTGTTTGCTTTGGATTGCCTTTGAGGCCAGTCCTTTTTGCTTAATTTTTGTTTGTGTAAACTATTTTGTTGTATTTTTCCTATTTCTACAATAAATCCCTCTTTTATAAAGTTCTTCATTGCCTTGCTTTATAAGCCAGGGCTTGATGGCGATAATGTCCCCTGTGGAGATTTTAAGCAGTTTTCAAGACATTTAACAGAATTTTTTAACTTTGACTTTGAAGCACATTTTGTCATGGTGTTGACTGAATCCAGTCACTCTAGTAAAAGCTAGGCTGCCTTCTTGTGCACCTCCTTTTGGCAGGCTAGAGGGATTTAGGCTTGCTTTTCTGAAGGCCTCACATCACCTAACATGAATGTCTTTGGAGTATGGGAGAAAAACTGGAGCTCACAAGGAAAACTCTTGCAGACATTAGAAAAATGTGCAAACAATTCCACACAGGCAGTCTCTGGACCTTGACATGAGAGATCAAAGCTCCAAAGATCTTAATGGTGGAATAACAATAAATTGATAACTAAACTGAGGTGTGTTGATATTCCAGAAAAGGAAAACTTAAGTTGACATTAATCTTTTAGGAAATAAATCTCCAAAGTCCATTAGTGATGTTTAAAGTGGTCTTGACCTCAGCCATCACGATGTCCAGCCCAATCAAAGGATCTGCATAACATATCAGAATGCAGGGTAGTTTGTGTCCACGAACCTAAACTGGAGTCTGTCAGTGGTGTTGTCTCCAGCTTCCCTTGAATTTGAGGTCCTCTTCAAAGGTCAAGTGGAGTATTTTTGCCAAAAAGAAGTGTGGCCAAATGGCACAGAAGGACCCTAACGAAACAGAGAAAGAGAAGGAAAGGGGTAGAAAAAGCTTGTTGCTGCACTGGCCAAAAATATACTCTAGACAAGATCTTCTCAGCTTCATGCACCTTAGGGAACGACAAGGGGGATTTAGATTAACCAAGGTTACAGCAAAATTAAACAAGCTAAATATGTACCATTTTTTCTTTACTTTGTTTAGCAAAGATTAAATTGAAATGGATTAACACAAATGGTTAAATTAAACACAAAAAAGTCAAGAATAGTATATGTAGCAATTCAAATCATTATCATTTATTTTAACAGAAATATGAGTCAGAGTTCTAAAGTTGCAAATACACTAACATATTCCAGTGGATGAGTAAAACACTTTAATTGAATTAAATCTGTTATTTTAATACATGTAACCTATGGGAAAATTCACGAAGGTGAGAATTACAAAAATAAAGATTAGTATAAAAACTGTTGAGTTCTACTACTCTTATTTTTAATTGTCTAATGTTTTTTTTCTTTTGTTATGTGTATAATGTGTTTCATGGAATGAAAAATATAACTTATAAATGACATTTTAATGAAGTTATGTTGTACAATTCTGAAAGGAAATCCATGTAGTTATTTTGTAACATTTTACTTCTACTCTTTCGAAATGCCTTTTATACGCCAAATTAAACTTTCATATAACACACTTTTTTCCTATATGCAAATTAGAAATTGTTTCAAAGAAATCTACTGACCTTTTTATATCTCACACACTCGTTTCAACAATATATAAAAATATTTCAAAGAATTTAGTCTTCAAAGGTCATAGAGAACAGTGGGAAAAGGACCTTTCAGTGATTTCTCAGAAAAAGAGTGGAACTCAGCCATACATAGAATAAACTTTAGTTTTTTTATGTGCCAACATGCATTCCATAACTCAACTAAAGATTTTTCATCAATCACATATGTCTCAGTTAAAATGGTCCAAAATGTGCTCAACCAGTGAGTGTTGCCTTCTGACTCCAGCTTCACTAGATCACATGGCCAAAAATCTTTACATACAGTACTTCTCAGACAGCCTTCGTGTTACCATTAATGGTGATATTTGGTGTACACCCAAATAGCATTAAAGTGCATAGGGATAAGTGGATTGTAACATCATTAACTATACTAGTAGCACACAGACTTACTTAAATCCAGTCCACCATCTATAACTCAGTCAATAAGCAACATTCTGTATTATCTCAAACTAGAAACCAAATCAAATTCTCTCTAAGAGGGTATGTGGCAACATGTTTTTTAAAACAAAGCAAGAATTCATTAATGTTATTATAGGATAAGCATGGTGAACATATGATTGACACTGTTGTGCTAATAATCATTTTATAATATTTTTAAGAAGTGAGTTGTGTTTTTTATTTTTTCCTTGTGTCCCTGTTCTTTTTCTCTTTCCCTTGATTAGGGTTTAAATTTTGTTTTGATATTTGTTTCCTACATTGTATTAGTAACACTTTAGTTTAGGTACTATAAAAATGCATCTGTTATTCATTTGCTCTTACATAACAAAACCTTAACAATGACTTCTTTTGCTCTTCATAACACTTGTAAAACATCAGTAGATCAGTCATTCATCTCTGTCAGTGACGTGTGGTGAGGTTCATCGCTGGTGAGGCACGGACTCTTTCAGAGTCAGATTTACAAATATATGAACCCAAAAGAGTAGCTCATTCACTATTCAACAGGCAGCATTCACATTAACTACTGGTTATGTTTCATATCTCATCAACATTCTTTACACACACATAGGTAAAGGTACATATTTGGTTAAGAAAGAACGTTACAGTAATCCCTCGCTACTTCGCGGTTCACTTTTCACGGATTCACCACTTCGCGGGTTTTTAAATACAAGTGATTGCCCGTCTATCGCGGAAGTTATGTTCCAGACCCATCAGCAACAGGAGAAAATCCGCGATATAGAAAGACCATATAAATAAACATTTTTATAGTTTAAGCCTTAAAATACCCATCCCACATGCTTTAAACACATGTAAACTTATAAAACACACTTTGTTAACACATATGATATGTGGATGTCGGGCTAAGGATATGAGTAACATCTCACTATTATAAAACATTTTAACTTCACGCAAGACAAGACAGTGAGACAGGAAAATTGGTGATGTACAGGCTTTTAAATTATTGACACGCAGAGCGACAAGCAGCACAAAGCCAGCACAAAGTCCACTTCTCCTTTAGCGTTCATTCAGCTCCCCACCCCCTTGACAATGCGAAGTGGCAGGAGCGTACTGCGCTTCCGGGGAGGGGGGGTTTGAGCGAAGGTGCGTTCAGCTCTCACACACCCACACACACACACTCCTTCTTCCAAACGCGCAGAGCAACAAGCAGGCATTTTGGCAGACGCAGCACAAAGTCCATTTCTGCTCAGCGTGAGTTCAGCTGCCCCCCTTCACAAAGCGAGTGCAGACACATTGACGTCTGATCGCTGCGTGCAGTGTGCAGTGTTGGTCTGAGGTGTTTAAGAATGTAGAAAGTGTTTAAGAGCATAGGAAGTGTTTATAAGAGCGTGGGAAAGGTTAACAAGAGAGTGAGAAAGGTTTATAAGAGTGTGGGAAGGGTTTATAAAGCCTTAAAATATGTATAAATAATAAAATAAATATAGGTCGCTACTTCGCGGATTTTCACCTATCGCGGGGGGCTCTGGAACGTAACCCCCGCGATAGGTGAGGGATTACTGTACATTTATAGTGGCAAGAGAAGAGAGCAGAGAGAGCGCGTTTGCTCTGCACCCTCCATGTGTTCTAAATTTGCTGTTGCAATACCACAATTCATACTCATTCAATACAAATGGAAAAAACGGATTTTAATTTTGACCTTAATTGAAATGTTTAGTTGTTTTGAAAAGCTTTTAATTCTGATGCTTTAATCAATTTTAATGCTTACTGTTCAACAAAAGGGTAACAAGAAAAACAAAAGAATATTTTATTTAAGGTCAAAATTTAGTTTATAAATTTTTTTTTTTTAGTCTGATCCCATTTTCTATAAAACTGAAAACCGTTTATGGTCTTACCTTTATTTGTAAATGAAATCCATGTGCCTATCCTTCTCCACAAAAATCTCTTTCACTTTCTTGTTAAAGTCCTCATTACTTTCCTTTAGTTTTAAAAATCTTAATCTTCAATTTTGGCAGTCAGTCGGAACAAAAAACAAAAATAAATGGACTGTTGCAGTGCACTTGACTTTCTGATATCGCTAAGTTATTGGCACCTTGAGCTTCTGCGAAGAAGAACAGCCACAACAAACACCTATTGGGCTCAAATGTGCCCTCTTTGGTGTGGCACTGTGCCATCTGCCTAACCTTGTGCCTTTCACTGCAGTTTTATGTCCGATCAGCAAGACTAAATATGTCACACGCATTCATTAAAGATATTAGCCAGTCTGTGAAAATTCAGGGTGTACAATAAACGTGTCTGCAAACATTATATTGGCAACATACAGAGAGACAGCAACAGACACGTGCCAATTGCTTGCATCAAGCCACAGTGTGATGGACAGCGCAGTCCCCTGTATTTGAACAGGAAATGCGCAAATTCAACAATTTTGACTATAAAACTGATCAAAATTATTGGAATCATGCAGAAAACATATTTATACCACAGACCAGTGGACACATTTATTTTATGTTACCATTATTAGTTTTTTTCACCTTTCATGATGACAGGAGAGGCTCTGCCTCATTTGCCTTCCCTGACCACATGTCCCTAATCTCTGTACAGTGTGGCATATTGATGTAAAGGCAAATTTACTTGTTAATATGAAGGATTCACAGGTCTTATACTTAATATGTAATATCAAGAGAAATGTGTTGCAGTTAAGTCACCTCTGACCTCTCCAAAGTGAAATTTTGTAGGTAGCATTGCAGAGATGAATAAACACTTTACTGAAGCTTTGTAAGAGTTATGAACATCCAAAGAAGCCTTTGTTAAGGTCTTGTAAATGACTAAAATATGCATTTTGCAGTACCTAAACTAAAGTATTACCGTTGTATTTATTTTAAAGGAAACGGCATTAGCCATTCAGGTTTTGTTACTTGTCTGACTGAGCAGCATGCCATTGTAATATTCTATTTTTTGAAAATAAAATAAAATGCATTAAAAACATTTTTTAACATTAGCCTTTTGAAAAAAGTCTGAAACTAAAAGAAATGTATGATGTCTAAAACTGGATTTACATTTTGCCCAAGACTTTTCTTAGGTCAGGCTGATATTCAGTTATTTCAGCACACATAAAATCAGTGAGATATTTGTAATTGGGGTGGGTGCACTACTTACATTTCATAGTCTCCTTTGCTGAAATAGCATTTTGTATGCGTAATTCGACCTAAAATTGCTCAAACCTGTTATTTTTTAATATATCAGAACAGCAACATAAAGTATGCCCTTGTCTGACAAAGAAATAAAATGTCCACAATGAATTTTTCTGTGATTTTTTTATGTAGTTTTTCTGCAAATCAGTCACATCCTCTTCAGATTTGCCCTTTGAAACACCAGACCTGTAAGGTCTGAATCAGTTGTTACTTCAGCATTAAAAAGATTTTCTTCAGTACAGTATGAATCATTGGCTGTAGGTCATTAAAATGGCCATTAAAGTTGCTTGCAAATTCAGCAATATTTTCAGTGAACTCAGCTGAAAGGAATTTCTAAGCAGTTGACACACCTGGGCAGGCATGGAGGAGCTAATGTATAAAACCTCTTTCTGAAATCTGGTTGTTTTTAAAGAGAGAGGTTTTCCTACAATGCCATAGCATCATTCACAAACTTAGGCAGCACTTCTTTTATGGCTTTGGGTTGAATGTGTTGGTCATTTTGGGTTCATGAGAAGAGCCAAATGAAGTGCAAATTCTTTATCATTGTCAGTACACCTCTTCTGGTGGATAAAGTCTCACAATGTAGATAAAAGATTAGTGAACCTCAACAAAATGTTTATCTTGGTTTAATAATCCAATTTACACATTTAGTGTCGGGCTGTAATGGTGCATTTCATATCCCTTCTAGTACTTTAAAGTATTTAACAGTCCTTTTTCTTTTTTTCACCTTTCAGATTGTATGTTTTTCAGTGTATAATGCTGTTGTACTTGTCGGAGTATTATATAATACATAATAAACTTGGGTATACTGTATATGCTCTGATTTACATTCAACCATTGATTGTAAGTAGTGCATAAAGTAGAACCAAATTAATGGCAGTACTCTCTTTATAGTGACATAGTGACATTCATTCAAATAGTTGGCTCCACCAGAAAGATTTCTGAAGAGGTGCCAATACCCAGCTAGACTCTTTTGACTATGATTCTTTCTTGCTCCTACAACTTGTTCATTCAGTTTGTTAGCCTTCTGGTTCAAGACCCCAATACATAATTTGATCCTGAGCCCTTTTTAAACCTCTTTTCTTCTCTACCTGGTTCTTTGTTTCTTTCACTTCATAGCTTTTGTCTTGTCTCGAAGGAAACTTGTGTAAGACTCTTTTTTTTTTTTTATTTGGACCATGGTTTTGTTTTCCATTGTCACAAAAAGACTCCAGGCAGTCAAAAATATTTGGGGCAGCCACCTGTATATTATGATCCTGGCTGCAAAAGATTTGAAATGAGTGAGTTGGTTACAAGACTAAGTCCAATACAGAAATGAATATGTAGAGGTAAGATGGCGGTTTTAGGGCTGGTGGAGAAAATTATGTCATCTAGGCACCAGGACCAGAAGTGATGTCATCAGAGGCACCGGAAATAGAAATGACATCATCAAAGGCGCAGGAATTGACATTATCAGAGGTGCTGGAACCTGGGGGATTTCCCGGTAATGGTCTGCAAGGAACTGAGAGAGACAGTCAGCACAATCCAACACCCCTGGTCTGATGTAGTATTACAATTACTCAAGCCCTTTAGCTGCCTCCTAATCGCACATGTGTGACACCATTTTAAAATGGATGTTTGCCCATCTCTATCATTCCAAAAAATTGTGGCTCTTCACCATTTATACATTAACCTTGGTACATTATATAGTGTTAGGAAATTACATTTCCCATGGCCACAGTACAATAACTAGACAATATAAAAATACAGAGTGATGGGCAATTTTACATAAGGGAATGTAGAACAAGGAATAACATCCATCCATCCATCCATTTTCCAACCCGCTGAATCCGAACACAGGGTCACGGGGGTCTGCTGGAGCCAATCCCAGCCAACATAGGGCACAAGGCAGGGAACCAATCCCGGGCAGGGTGCCAACCCACCGCAGGACACACACAAACACACCCACGCACCAAGCACACACTAGGGCCAATTTAGAATCACCAATCCACCTAACCTGCATGTCTTTGGACTGTGGGAGGAAACCGGAGCGCCCGGAGGAAACCCACGCACACACGGGGAGAACATGCAAACTCCACGCAGGGCAGACCCGGGAAGCGAACCCAGGTCTCCTAACTGCGAGGCAGCAGCGCTACCCACTGCGCCACCGTGCCGCCAAGGAATAACATCTGTACAAAATAACATAATTTAGACAAAAAGCAATCAGTGATAATAGGAGATGTATAATTTGGTAGGATCGCTTGTCAAAAGGTTTAATTGATTACCAAGATACCAAGACTCAACCAAGACTCAAAGAATAATGTCAGGCTCTCTGGTCATGTTCTGGATGCCTCTAACCCTACCAATCCATTTATGTTCATAGATAATGCTAATTGCTGTATATGCCAGTCTAATGGTTGGAGTGGAGTAGAATAAATGGACTTTCAGAAGGTTCTTCAATATTTTATTAGTTTCTTGACCAATAGTTTTATTTTAGTGTTTTGTGTTTAAGGGAATTATTGCCCTTTCTCAGAAGTGTATACTTTTTCTTCATCATCAGGACACTTCATGTTCTGAGTGCCTGCTTCTACAATTTTTACCTCCTCATTTTTTAACTTAGTACAGAGGCAAACATAATGTATTAGAGATGTTTTTGGCTTATTTTTTTGTTGTAGCTATGAACCCCTGCCTCTTTGACAGCTCCTGTTGCAGCATTTACTTTGATGTTCTCTCCAAGCCTACACTTACAACATGTGTCATACTTCTGGCAGGGCATAGTTAGGTGGCAATTTGTTGTTTGCCCTCAGGGCTGAGGATTTGCTTCTCTGCTCTGATGAGACGGTATGTCTTGAATTTGAGGTCAGTCAGCATGAGAGTGACAAAACAGCAGCATCGACTTCTCAAGACAGAAAAAGCTATACTAAAATATTGGCAGATTTTAGATGCCTAGAATGATGGAGTACTGTTCACATTTTCTAGTGTTACTGCTTGCCATAGCTTAACAGAAATTTAAACATGTAAGCATACAAATAACAATAAATAACAGATAAAAGTATCAAACATCAGGTTATTTAATATCACTAAGAACATAAAACAGTAAATATTCTAAACAAAAATATTGCAATGTAAACTTTTTTTTAGTGTAAGCAGCATTGAAAAGATAAGCATTAAGGAATGACAAGTGCTGAGTATGTTCCATAGGGTCTTTATCATATCACAGAAAGTTCAGTTGCAGTAAATGAATAAAGAATTGTTATCTGTGGAGCAAAGTGTACATAAGGGAATCTATACTATGCTTTTTCTGTTATTTTGAGAAACAATTGGAGGAGAAGAATTAGAAGTAGGTCAAATTCTGAATCTTACATTTCAAATTTGATCTGATGGACAATCTAAAGTGTTTTAATGTAGCCTATATTGAGGTACTGTAGTGTGTGATGAAGGACTTTAACAGCTAGATCTTTAGTTCTCTCTCTTTCTCAATATCTCTAAAGGTTTTACCTTGCTAACTTTTAAATAAAGATATTTAAAACTGTTCATTGTAATCCTGTCTTAGGATATTTTAGTGGCTTCCCTCAAACACAGCACTGACACCTTTATTACTTTCACCTCAAAAATAGAATGTCATGTCATCATAGGTATTTCTTTTTTCTCTTTCCACTTCCAAGATGTAGTCTCCAATCTGATTTCTTCTTATAATGTTTACATCTACCATGATGTCTTCCAAGTTGCATTGTTTTGTTACGTTGTGATTGTCATTCCAAAATGATTCTATGGTTCTTAAAAAATGTAAGGTTTAATACCTTGTGGTATTTTCATACAATGTGTTTTGAACTGTGTAATTTAATAATCCTGTTGTTTGAGAGGAACAGCATTATATTGGTTTAAAGTGAGACATAATTAGATCTCCCATTTGTTTCATGTTGCAAAGGTAACTCTGCTTCTATTTATTCAGAAATATACTGATAGAAAAGGAAGCAAAACATTCATTTTAGGCCTTCAGTTTCAACCTTTATTCCTGAATTAGTAATACAAAAATTATATTAATAAAAATCAAAATAGCACACAACCAGAACATCCATCCATCCATCCATCCATTATCCAACTCGCTGAATCCGAACACAGGGTCACGGGGGTCTGCTGGAGCCAATCCCAGCCAACACAGGGCACAAGGCAGGAACCAATCCCAGGCAGGGTGCCAACCCACTGCAGCACAACCAGAACAACTGGAAAACAATAACAATTGTGAATGTTAACAATGGTTGTCTTGCAGTAGTTTAATTTCTTGTGTGACCACCTTTTGTTCTTTATCCATTCTGTTTAATGGTAATTCACACCCTGCCAACAAGACTGAGTCTCGAAAACGCTTTGGTGGCCATCTTTCCACTTTGGTTCTACATACCTGATCATTTTCATTTTTGTTATATATTTTCATTTTTGTTTGAACATAGGAACAAAAGAAATTTGACAAATGAGAGGAGACAATTTAGTCCATTAAGCCTGTTTGTTTAGCTAATAACTAAGCTGCCCCAGTGTCTCCTCCTGATTCCTCTTAAAGATTGTCAAGGTTTCTGCTATATATCTGGGTTCATACTTTGTTCTTCAGTTACTTTTTTGGGTATTTTCAGTTTCTTCTCCTGTTATAATTTTCTTTTTACTTTTTATGTTTTTATATTTTCAATTAACAAGTGTGCTGCTTATTTTATTTTAATTTTAATTTGTGCTAGACTTTGTTTGTAGAGCCATGAACTATTTTTTTCATTTCAGTTATGGTTTTCTGTCTATAATTTTCTGATATTTTTTATCTATGGGATGACTTTTTTTTCTTCAGCCTACTATTTTGACTGTCTGTGTACCAGTTTTCTTTTTTTACTTTTATATTATAGATGCTTAAGTTATTATTGATGTTATTATTAATGTGTTATGTTTTATATATGTGTAATTTTTAATGCTTTGTGATTGACTCTTTATGCATTTATATGTTTTTTTTGTTTATTTTGGGTTTGTTGGTCCTGTGATTAACAATAACTTGTTGGCTTTTCTTATTATTTTCTCTAATTATATTTTTGTTATGGTTTGATTATTCAATATAATACTGTAATTGACTTTCTTTATACTTATATGGGGCATTTTTGAATGATATAAGATTATACAATGAAGAATGTTCCCAGATTAATTTTTTGTTTCACTGCTTCTTGCAGACAGAGTCGATTAGCCTCTAAATCTGTTGTTTTGGGACTTTACTGTATAGCCATTCCTCAAAATGGCCTGACAATATTGCTTGTCATTGACAAGTAGTGAATCACACTTCCAAATTTTTGTAATTGGCAGTTTTGTTTAATTTTTTATTGTCTCTCTGTAAGTATTTAAATTATAGTAGACATCTTGGTAGACATTTTGGCTGTCAATCTGCTGATCTGCAGAGGGAGGAAGAGGGGAGGCAATTAGATGTAGTGCCACCTCATGGAGTGGAGTAGAATTACCATTAGAAGATCCCTGAAGTTGTCCCCCAAGTGCATGTGTGTGACACTAGTGAGACCTTCATGCGTGAACAATTATGAAATATGTCATACATAAAAAAAGCAAATATGTAGTGGTATGATAATTAAACACATTTATTAGAAACATTTCTAAGTGTAGTTTGAATTTAGATTTTTGGCATTTCATTGGTCATTTACCTTCTTTTAGTGCCATTGAATATTGTGGAATATTCAAATAAATTATGAACCTGAAGACACTGGTCAAAATTAAACTGAAGTAAATATAAGATGGCGGTTGGAACGCTCAGACAAACAGTTGTAATAATTTGGAATAAACATTCAGTTCAAGAGGAAATCTTGACAACATCTAAAAAGTATTGGGGTGAAGTAGTGGAACAAGGTATCAATTAGTTAATCAAATAAGCTTAATGGACTAAAGGGTCTCCTTTCATTAGGCAGACTTTAAGTGCTGTTGGAAACCGAGCACTAAAGCCGTAAAAAATAGTGTATCTCATAACTAATACTAAACATTTTAACTATTAATTATCTTGTACATACTAATTGCCACCTTTCTTTCCTGAGGTACATGAGCTTTAATTTTTAGGAAAGAGGTAATGAGTCATTGGAATATGAAGATCCTTTACAGCCATTTTTGCACTCTAACTCATTCAGCCAACTTAACATATTGTTCAAAAAGCTAACAATTAAGTAACTTTAAAATATTATTTATTTGTTTCATATGGTAATAGTGCTTCATAGTGGTTATGGTACCTTACACACTAGTTTTTCAAGAGTGACTCCAGGGAGATCCCAGTGGTACAACAAAAGGAAAATTTAAAAAGAGAAAAGAAAAAGGTGCTGTTTTTCCAAAAGCTATATGTAACATTTGTAGATTTAAAAAAATAAATAATCTAAAGTGATGATTTCAGCAAGCCATATACACCAACAGACCAATGAATCCAAGATGCTGCCAGCTTTAGCAGCAATCTAAAGTCCAATACACTAACATAAATGTGAATAACAATGAAGCTACAGCAGGAGATACGACAAACTCAACAATGCCAAACACAAACAAAGGATTCCCTTTAGTCTTTTTATTTTATTCACATATGAAAACCAAAAATGCTCAGTTATATAGTGTATCACCTTTATGCCAGCTAATTGAAATGGCCTTAAAAATATTCTAATTGATGCCTGTTATCTGCGCTATCACAAGAAGTTGATTTCCTATGGATGTGATGTTGGGCACATCAATTAGTTTGTTAAATACATTAAAGAAAAAAGGAAGATTAAGTTGACCTGGTGCAAAGTTTTGGAATTTTTTTTCTACTTCAATGCCCATACCTGATTCATTATTGATATGTGTGATTGTTCATAATGTGTTATGCTTGTTCCTAGTGGGAAAGTTGTGAGATGAATTGGAGCCTTTTAAGTTTTGACACCCTGATGCCCTTGGGGTCTTAATCTGGCCTTGGATTCACTAGTTTCAATGTTGTAGAAAACTGCATTGGTCTTTATTAGTGTTGCAACTGACAACTATTTTCCTAATTAAGTAGTAGTTTGTTACTGTTTAAAAATGAAATGTTTGTCAAAAGTGCAAGAATTTTATTAAATAAGAGAGTTTTATTCCTTGCACAGTACTCACATTCATAACAATAGTACAAGTATGCTGTAAAATTACTTTCACCAAAACATGTAGAGCAGCAAGTCTTGTAACTAACAAGATCAAGATTAATATGTTCAACATCAGAGTGAAGAAGGCTGAAGACATTGTTAAGTGTTGGCAAAGGTTGCCTAGAGCAGTGTTTCCCAACCTTTTCTTTTATTTTACATTAGAAAAATCCCACGGCACACCACCAAACAAAAATGTCACAAAAAGTATATGTAATGAAATATAATGATCTTCTAGTTTCAATTTACTCACAATTTAAAAGTTTAGTTGAACACACTACGGTGGGCTGGCACCCTGTCTGGGGTTTGTTTCCTGCCTTGCGCCCTGTGTTGGCTGGGATTGCCTCCAGCAGACCCAGTTTTGATGTCACTACACTGGTTACCTGTGTCATTCAGAATTGACTTTAAAATTCTGCTTATGGTTTATAAAGCTTTAAATAATCTCGCCCCGTCTTATATATCGGAATGTCTGACACCTTATATTCCAAATCGCAACCTCAGATCCTCAACTGAGTGTCTCCTTAGAATTCCAAGAGCAAAACTTAAAAGAAGTGGTGAGGCGGCCTTCTGCTGTTATGCACCTAAAATCTGGAATAGCCTGCCAGTAGGAATTCGCCAGGCTAATACAGTGGAGCACTTTAAAAAACTACTGAAAATACATTACTTTAACATGGCCTTCTCATAACTTCACTGTAATTTAATCCTGACACTCTGTATATCCAATTCATTATAATAACTATTCATTCAAAATTTGTACTAACCCCTACTCTCTCTTCTGTTTCCTTTCCGGTGTCCTATTGGTGGTGGCTTGTGCCACCACCATCTACCCAAAGCACCATGATGTTCCAACAATGATGGATGGATTAAAAGCCAGAAGTCTGTATAACCATCAGCATCAAGTGACTCCGTGAGAACCCTAACTACAAAGAGGACTATTTCATTTATGTTAGGTAGAATGCCCAAAGGGGACTGGGCGGTCTCGTGGCCTGGAAACCCTACAGATTTTATTTTTTTCTCCAGCCTTCTGGAGTTTTTTTTTTGTTTTTTCTGTCCACCCTGGCCATCGGACCTTACTCCTTTTTATGTTAAATAAGGTTGTCTTATTTTAATTTCTTATTTGTCTTCTATTCTTCTTTTCTTCATTATGTAAAGCACTTTGAGCTACTTTTTGTATGAAAATGTGCTATATAAATAAATGTTGTTGTTGTTGTTGTTGTGATCCTGTAGTTAGGATATAGCGGGTTGGATAATGGATGGATGGATAGTTGAACACAATGCTGATATACACGCAGGAATTGAAGAAAGACACACATGAAGATCTTCTTCAACAGCTCTGAGTCTCTCTCTTGTTTTAGTTTTTATAGCAGTCATGCTTGAAAAGCCAAGCTTGCATAAGTAGGTTGTGGAAAATGGGAGCAGGGCTGAAATAGCTCTGCTTGCCAAAATGGGGAACTCCTTGGCAGCAGTCAGCCAAAAACTGTCCAAAGGTAGATCAGCAAAGCTCAGCTTTAAACCACGATTTTCTCTCAGTACAGTTATTTTCTCCTGCTCCTGCAAAGTCATGTCCTTTCCAACTGCAGTTGAGGTATATGAGTTCTTAACCCAGTCAAGGCAATCAGTGGAAATTGAAGGGAAATAAAATGACAACTTCTGTTCAAGAGTTTTCAAATGCTTGCCTATTGTCTCACACAGTACAGCAATGTTGATACCTTGCCATTTCTTGATGTGTGGGAACATGTCAAGGTTGGCACTTTCCACATGTTGTTGCCAGAGCTGCACCATTGAACGAAATCCATTTATTTTATCTGCACTTGTGAGCAGGTTTTTGTTTTGCATCCGTGTGTTCAGGTCATTCAAATGTTGAAATATATCCACCAGATATGCCAGTCTTGCACACCACTCATCACTTGAAAGTAACTTAGCGTCATCATACCTCTCATTTGTCAAAAACACTTTTAGTTCCTCCCGCAGCTCATACACACGGGCTAAAACTTTGTCACGGGACAACTACCGGACCTCCGTATGCAGCAATAGCACTTTATGCTCCACTCCCATTTCCTCACACAATGATGCAAACATGCGACTTTTTACAGGTCTTGTCTTCACAAAGTTTATAATGCGCACAACATCGTCCAATATAGGAGCTAGGTCTGCTGGTAATGTCTTGGCAACGAGTGCCTCACAGTGCAGAAAACAATGTGTCCCAATAACATCTGGATGTTGCTCTTTCACTCTGCTTACAAATCGTTTGGTGCGTCTGAACATGGTGGCTGCTCCAGCAGTGCCAACACTTATGCAGTTTTCCCACTTAAGTCCTCCTTGTTCAAGGTACTTTGATACAACTCAGAAAATTTCCTCTCCTGTTGTTCTTTCTGGCAATTCCTTGCAAAACAGAAAGTTTTCTCTGATGGTGTCTCCATCTACAAAGCACAGATTTGCCAAAAGTTGTGCATGTCCACTGATATCCATAGATTCATCGAGTTGCAATTCAAATTTTCCACTGACGTGCAACTTTTCCAAAACGATCCTTCGAATGTCTGCAGACATGTCATCAATACGTCTGGCAATTGTATTATTTGAGAGAGGGACTTGGGCTATTTCTTTAAGCGCGCTAGGGCTGAGCCTCTCATTTACAATGATTTTGCAGGCAGGTAGTATTAATGTCTCTGCCACCGTGTGTGGCTGTTTTCATTTGGCGATGAGTTCAGCAACTTGGTAGCTTTGAGAGCTCTCTCATTTGTCTTTGTGGTTTTCCTCACTAAAGCTGCCTGTTTCTTAATCTGTTCATGAAGTTGAATAAAATAGTCTGTGTCCTTGTTTTGAAGTGACGGGTGTTTTGTTTGGAGATGGCGTTTAACCCATTTATGCCAAAGGTTGAAATTTTTGAGTTTGTGCATGAAATTCACATATGTTGCGTAGAAAAATGTAAGGAACAAGAATTTGAAGAGAATAAAATTTTATTACATTCCATTGTGGAGTTATGTGGCGTTCCAAAATTGGAACACTAGGTAAATCCACTTCATACATTATACATAATGTATACAATTATGTTTCTTATCTCAGGAGATGGTAAATACCTGCTATTCAGTGTGATATCCAGCAGAGCATTTGACATGTAAGGCAACATCACATTTTTCACATCAAAATGTGGTGTTCTTATGACATTGAGCACACCGTGTTTGCTTTCCCTGTTTGACTATCACATGATTCAGGCCATCATAACATGAATCAATATTGCGCTTTTGAGAAGGTCTTCCTGTTCGGCAGGATGACCGTGGGTCTCCAAATAATGGCATGCGATACGTTGGCGAAACTCCAGAAGATCCATTGGCTTCTTATCATATGTTTTATGCAGTTGCCATGCATTTTGTAAGGCCAATTCGAAACAGAACAACAGAGGACTTGAATACCATTTCTTTCCACGGATTGATGCCCGATACTTATCAATGTTTTCATCAGCTCTGTCTACGCCTCCCATGAAATGGTTATAGATTTTGATCATGTTTGGCTGCTGGACTTGGATCTTCTTTTTCAGTTTCTGGGAATAACGATTGATAAGACACAGGGGATCGATACCAGCACCAAATGAGGCAACAGTGACAACACTGTTATCATGCCATCTGCATACAATATTGCCTTTGCCATCAATTCAATAATCGAATGTGCCTTTTTCTTTTTTCTTTAGCACTACATCTGATTCCAATGGTGCTTTGTCAATGCGATCCTTTCTCACTGTACCTGTTGCCTGATGTCCCATTGAACTGAGCTTATCCAGAAGTGTAATGCTGGTGAAAAAGTTATCAAATACAAAATGGTATTGTCCAGGGTGTGCCTGTACAAGTGCCTCACTAAACTGCAGGACAAGTGATGCACTGACACCATGTTTATTATCTGGGTTTTTACCCTGATATGGCTGAAACCAGCAAATGTAGCCCAGACGAGTGGCACCACACCAAAACTTGAAGCCAAACCGAATGGGCTTTCCACGAATAAATTGTTTGCACCCATGACGACCGAAATAAGGAACCATGGATTCATCAAAGCTGAAATATGTTTCATTTGGAACAAATTTCATGCATCTATCATTGAGTTTGTTTATGAGAGGTCTCAACTTGGAAAACTTGTCCATTGGCACCAAATTGGCATTGTCAGCAACATGCAAATTAGAAAATATGGTTTCAAAGCAATCACGTCTCATGGCAGCACTAACGAGTACATTACGCACATCTGTTCTTCATTCCCAGAGCATGCGCCTTCTAGGAACTGACACGTAACCACTCAGAAAAATAATTCCGAGAAAACATTTGAATTCGGAACTAGTCAATCCCAGATTTACACCCTTACTTGCAGCGTATAAGTTGGAGTATCTTACAATGAGTTCAGTGGTTTCGTCATCAAGAAAAAGTTCAAAAATTTCTGTGGGAATTCTGGTTTCGGTGAAGAAATCGTTTGGTGGTTCTGTAACTCTACCTGCTACGGGCTGTGCAGTTAGGTCAGCCTTTTTCCATTTCTGAACAATTTTTGTCACTTTCTTCTTCTTTGACGGAGGAGGTTACTGAGCAGTAGAGGTTGATGGAACTTCATCATCAGGGTAGTTATCTTCAGGTACGTATGTGGGATCACTTGTGTCGGACTCCTCATCACTGCCATCTTGAATAAGATACACAGGTGTGCGCAACAAAGAACCTGGCAGATTATTTATTGTTCCACCTTCTTCATCTCCTGGGTCCTCATCAGAAACAGGCGATGTAGCATTTTCAGGTGGTTGTTTCACTATAGTGCTTGCTTCAATGGTGTCGTCTGTCTCTAGCAGGTCAGTTATTTCATGTAAAGATAGAGCTCAAGGCATTTTCAGAGAGATCTTCAACCGTAAAGGGAAAAATATATTATTAGTCCTACTGGTAGGGGTTTTGCCTGGTGCTCCAAAAATGGAACATGCAAAATGTGAAGTCCATAACCAATACAACAATGATAACTTCGGTAGTTTCATTTTACAGCACGATAACATGACTAGTACAGAAGTAATAGAAAAAAAATGTTAGTATATGACGTAGTGCAGCAAAGTTATATCTACCTGTCTTCGGATGGTTCTTCAAAAATGTGACAAAACTCACATCACTTCTTGAGGAGATCCCAGCACACCAATATCTGCAGCACACTGACTAACTCTGTGCACGACGTGATAAGGTGTACCCCCAGGGAGCAGACGTGTGTGAAAAGTCAGAGCCCGGCGATGGCCTTGAGCAGTAGTATATAAATAACTCCAACGTGACTGTCGTTCTAATAATGGAACACGTGGCATAAATCACTTGTTTGCTAGGAACCATGGTACTGTTGGACAGCTTTTCCCCACATACCAAGCATAACGGAATTGGATCGGTTGGTTACCCGATAAAAGTAAATCCGAAGGAAAGATAATTTTCATTGTATCGTCTTGAGCTCACCTTTTTTGCTTTCTTCTGACCACTACTCATACTAGGGCCTTCATCTGGGTCACAAGTTTCTCCAGGAACCAGTTCGGATTGTGTACTTTGTCTTTTCAGATATTTATCCATTGCTATCACTGCTGTCACAGCCAAAGCATCACTTGTTCTTTTGTTTGAATGGCAACATGTAGATACACAGATTAATTATCCTTCTGCTGCCACCTAGTGGAAGAGTATTTAATTGTTCTGCCTGTCACTGTCACATAGACGAACGAAGACAAATTATTTGCAGTAAATAATAATTTTCAGACCAATTAAGTGAAATTGGATAATTTTCTACGGTACACCTGATGAATTCTCACAGCACACTAATGTGCCACGGCACAGTGGTTGGGAATCACTGGCTTAGAGTGTACTGTTTGACTTAAACTGCTAGATGGCAGTGTTTATGGTGCAGTAATCCCTCCTCCATTGCGGGGGTTGCGTTCCAGAGCCACCCGCGAAATAAGAAAATCCGCGAAGTAGAAACCATATGTTTATATGGTTATTTTTATATTGTCATGCTTGGGTCACAGATTTGTGCAGAAACACAGGAGGTTGTAGAGAGACAGGAACGTTATTCAAACACTGCAAACAAACATTTGTCTCTTTTTCAAAAGTTTAAACTGTGCTCCATGACAAGACAGAGATGACAGTTCTGTCTCACAATTAAAGAATGCAAACATATCTTCCTTTTCAAAGGAGTGCGCGTCAGGAGAGAGAGAGAGAACAAAGCAAGCAGTCAAAAAAAAAATCAAAAGGGCTGTTTGGCTTTTAAGTATGCGAAGCACCGCCGGTACAAAGCTGTTGAAGGCGGCAGCTCACACCCCCCTCCGTCAGGAGCAGGAAGAGAGAGAGAGCCAGAGAAAAACAAAGTCAAAAATCAATACGTGCCCTTTGAGCTTTTAAGTATGCGAAGCACCGTGCAGCATGTCCTTCAGGAAGCAGCTGCACACAGAAGGTAGCAACGTCCCTATCGTCTAGGTGTGCGAACAGCCCCCCTGCTCACACCCCCCTACGTCAGCGCAAGAGAGAGAGAGAGAGAGAGAAAGTAAGTTGGGTAGCTTCTCAGTCATCTGCTAATAGCGTCCCTTGTATGAAATCAACTGGGCAAACCAACTGAGGAAGCATATACCAGAAATTAAAAGACCCATTGTCCGCAGAAACCCGCGAAGCAGCGAAAAATCCGCGATATATATTTAAATATGCTTACATATAAAATCCGCGATGGAGTGAAGCCGCGAAAGGCGAAGCGCGATATAGCGAGGGATCACTGTATATCTGGGATCATGTTCATAACTTAAGTGTATTTTCTTGTTTAAGGATATTTTTTGTATTTTAATTGTTATTTGGTATTTGATATTTTTGATATTTCTATAATATACATTCTTATGACTTGTATATGTATGTGGCTGGGACGTGCCTCAGACTCAAATTAACCAGCTTTGGGATGCTGTACATACCTAGGGAAGAGTGCTATAGGTACAGAGTCATAAGTGGCATGGGAAAGTATGCAAGAATGTGCATCGACTTTCTGATAGAAGAAGGGTGCCAGAAAAGAGATTGCTGGTAAGAAGTGTGATCGCCTAATAGAAGCAGAGTGAGGGTCTCGTGTGTGAACATGCACAGGTGAGACCATGAAATGAAAGCTGTTTAAGGCATTTGCGTGCCAATCTGTATACACTGTTTAGGGAGAGAAATTGTGAGAGGTGTTGCTGTTATACAGTATTGGCACAGTGTTAAAGAGTGAGGAGGAGTCTTCAGGAATCCTCTGACTAAGAGAGGGAATGGGTAGGAATGGAAGGTACAGTTTGGTCCCTGAGCAACTGAAATGGAGGGACAGATCAATAGTACATGCACTTTTAAAATACTCAAATTCAGAGAGAGAGAAAGAAAGATGGGAAGATTGGTGCACGGAACCCATCCAGTATGTCAGGACTTGGCCTCCAGTGATAGTTGAAGGGAGGCATAGAACCATCATTGGGAGAAACAGGAAGACATGTCAGCTTTTGGGTCCCAGTTACTCGGGACGAGTGTTTTTTCTTTCATATACAGGGATAAGGTTTGTGGAATGGAATTCTTTTTAAAGAATGTTTTTTCTCTGTTTGGCACTTTTACTTTTTTATTCACATACTAAGGGAGTCCATTTTAACTATTAATTGTTGAATTAGTGTATTTAAATTATTTACTCGTGGAAAAAATACAGTAAAACAATCTGTTAATTTGCATTTGTCTGAACAATCAGTACTCTGAGTGTCTCATTCTCTCATTGAGGGTCTCGGTAAATGATATCTCGGGAAGAGATGCCCATTGTCTGTGGGCATAGGACATCACAGTGTTATGAAAGTGTCATATTTAATATCCCTTGTTATATTTCTTGACCAAGACCAAGAGGCAGGTCCACCATGACATTACTACCGAGGGGCTGCCATCAGCCTAAAAATTCTGGATGAGCACTAAGAACTTGCAGAGTGTCATTGTGGCCTGTTTGTTTAGGATCATTTGTGTAAGTGTGGTTTGGATTTTCTCTTTTGTTTTTGGGTATTTTGATTGGTTTAATTGGATTCTGTTTTTGGATTACTGACTGGATTTGTTTTCCTCAGTCTGTTTTTAGGCAGATCCTTTTTGATCTGCAAATCGGATGATTGACAGCTGTAACACCTCTCATGTCACTTCCAGTGTTCACCTGCATGGACCCATTTCTTCCTGCTGGAAGGACTTAAGACTGGATGACCCAGCATCTTGAGGCAATTCATTTGAGAACTCGTGTCAGGAAAGATGTTTTCACAATTTTTCTGTGTATTCTTTTATTCTTTTGTGTTTGCTGCATTTCAGTTATATTCCAATTCCAATGTGTGTGTGTATGTGTGTGTTTATACAGTATATATATTATATTATTTGGCAGATACTGTATAACATATCTATGATCTGCTTCTCGCAACTGAGAGGACGTGGTGGATGTTTTCCAACTGGGCGACCAACCACAAGTGTTATCTCGTGGGTAAACACTCAGTTAATCAAATTGCGTTTCAGATCTAAGAAAGTAATACGCTGATCTTCACCATATCAAATAATTGAACCAGCTGCCATGGCACAATGTCAGAGGCTTCACCTGAGTTGCTGATGCCTGAGGATCGATCCCCATAAGGGGATGCAAAAGTGCATTAACTTGACGAACCCCCAATAAGGATGAAACACACGTTGTGTACTCTTTCTGTTATTTGGCAGATATTGTATAACATATATATATATATATATATATATATATACAGTTAGGTCCATAAATATTTGGACAGAGGCAACTTTTTTCTAATTTTGGTTCTGTACATTACCACAATGAATTTTAAATGAAACAACTCAGATGCAGTTGAAGTGCATACTTTCAGCTTTCATTCAGTGGGGTGAACAAAACGATTGCATAAAAATGTGAGGCAACTAAAGCATTTTTTTAACACAATCCCTTAACTTCAGGGGCTCAAAAGTAATTGGACAATTGACTCAAAGGCTATTTCATGGGCAGGTGTGGGCAAGTCCGTCGTTATGTCATTATCAATTAAGCAGATAAAAGGCCTGAAGTTGATTTGAGGTGTGGTGCTTGCATGTGGAAGATTTTGCTGTGAACAGACAACAAGGTGAAAGAAGCCATCCTTAAGCTGCGAAAACAGAAAAAACCCATCCGAGAAATTGCTACAATATTACGAGTGTCAAAATCTACAGTTTGGTACATCCTGAGAAAGAAAGCAAACACTGGTGAACTCAGCAACGCAAAAAGACCTGGACATCCACGGAAGACAACAGTGGTGGATGATCGCAGAATCATTTCCATGGTGAAAAGAAACCCCTTCACAACAGCCAACCAAGTGAACAACACTCTCCAGGGGGTAGGCATATCAATATCCAAGTCTACCATAAAGAGAAGACTGCATGAAAGTAAATGCAGAGGGTGCACTGCATAAGCCTCAAGAATAGAAAGGCTAGATTGGACTTTGCTAAAGAACATCTAAAAAAGCCAGCACAGTTCTGGAAAAACATTCTTTGGACAGATGAAACCAAGATCAACCTCTACCAGAATGATGGCCAGAAAAAAGTATGGAGAAGGTGTGGAACAGCTCATTATTTAAAGCATACCACATCATCTGTAAAACACGGTGGAGGCAGTGTGATGGCTTGGGCGTGCATGGCTGCCAGGGGCACTGGGACACTAGTGTTTATTGATGATGTGACACAGGACAGAAGCAGCCGAATGAATTCTGAGGTGTTCAGAGACATACTGTCTGCTCAAATCCAGCTCAATGCAGTCAAATTGATTGGGTGGTGTTTCATGATACAGATGGACAATGACCCAAAACATACAGCCAAAGCAACCCAGGAGTTTATTAAAGCAAATAAGTGGAAAGTTCTTGAATGACCAAGTCAGTCACCTGATCTTAACCCAATTGAGCATGCATTTCACTTGTTGAAGACTAAACTTCAGACAGAAAGGCCCACAAACAAACAGCAACTGAAAGCCGTTGTAGTAAAGGCCTGGCAGAGCATTAAAAAGGAGGAAACCCAGCATCTGGTGATGTCCATGAGTTCAAGACTTCAGGCTGTCATTGCCAGCAAAGGGTTTTCAACCAAGTATTAGAAATGAACATTTTATTTCCAGTTTTTTAATTTGTCCAATTACTTTTGAGTCCCTGAAATGAAGGGATTGTGTTAAAAAAATGCTTTAGTTGCCTCACATTGTTATGCAATCGTTTTGTTCACCCCACTGAATTAAAGCTGAAAGTCTGCACTTCAACTGCATCTGAGTTGTTTCATTTAAAATTAATTGTGGTAATGTACAGAACCAAAATTAGAAAAATGTTGTCTCTGTCCAAATATTTATGGACCTAACTGTATATACAGGTATATACTGTATATATATATATATATATATATATATATATATATATATATACACACACACACACACTCATAAATATACATTATATATGTACATTACTCGGATTTGGGCCACCACGGTGATCCCCGAATATTATTTGTCCAAAAAAAAATGATGCTTGTACACCAAAAGGAGTAAGTTCAGGAGGATGAAAACCATTACAGTAGAGATAGAGGAGTAGTCAATCATTCTTTCTGCAGAGGGAGAAGAGAGAGCATTAGACAAAAGCACCACAGTCTGGCTTAAAGTATAACAGTTATTAAATGAGCCCTGAGGTTGTCCACCAGATGCACATACTGTATTTGACAACATGGATACAGAAAGTGAGACTGCAAGCAACAAGATTTGCATACGTGCCCTTAGCTTGCATTCCCAATCATGAAAGTAAAAGTCCCATTGCGTCAATGCCATACAAGAGATAATGGTGACTGATTTAAAAATACTGTATACTGTTGGTCCTAAAATTTTACATTTCTAAAAGATAAGAGTAAAAAGCAGAAAGCTATATTCTCTATTTTTAATATCTCAGGTACTCTTATATGATATAGTATTGTTACCTATCACTCACTTACAGCGTACCTTGATATTTTTACTTTAAATCTCCTTCTTTTAAATAAAGTCTGCAATTCCTATTAAGTATTGTTAATCTTTATAATTAAAAGAATATACTTTCAGTTAAAGTTTTGCATGTTTCAAACTTAACAATTTTAGGTCATTTTATTTGGTTTATTTCTAATTATGAGCTTCATGATACACATATGTATGGATAGTTTGCTTATTGTGTTCTTCATACATTTTGACTATCACCTTTACTTTACTTTTGTGAAAGGCTTACTTTTTGAGAATTTCAATTGTCAATGTAACCTTCTGTTTTTTTTCTTTTCTCTTGATTAAAGAAAGTTAAACTTGTATCCCCTGCTCTGTGCTACTTCTTATTCTTTTCTGATTTAATAATTATGCTACTCCTGTCAACCAGTGTAATTTAAAGTACTTTTTCACTGCATTTTTAAACTATATTTTTAACTCTTCAAGATTCTCTTCAAAGATTTTGCCGGAACATTACAATTGGATTCAAGGTACATAGTTCAATAGTACGACATGGTAAATTACTTTAGATTCACCAGGCATGTTAATATATTGGCTAGATAAAAAACTGTTTGGAGTCTGAAATATAATTGTTCGAAGCTCCACTGTGCTAAAGCTTCAGGCAAACTCCAGGCTATATTGTGAACTTGCCTTGAAATAATCTAGTTTAGTGTAATATTACATTATATTTAACAGAGCTGGTATGACACATTCATGGTATTAAATTATTTTAAATGATAATAGAACATTAAGTCTCTGAGGCAACCACTGAGTTGCAGAAAATGAGCCACCATGTGTAATGAATCGATTTGTCGGTGGTACTAAAGGTAGCACCTTGCAGACATGATGCACTGAAACTTTACCTCTAACTTAAAGGTCATTATACAGATTTGCATTCTTATGAGGAAGAGACACAATATTCATAGTAGGCTAATTCAAAGTAATGGCTTAACACCATAAGCAATGTCCATTCATATTTCTGAAAAAAATCACTTTATGAATAATCATTTTCACATGTGCAGCTGATTTAAAGGTGTCTGAAAAGTGGTTAAAACTGAAAGAATTTGTCATTTGTTAGAGATGAGATCTTATTGTAAGCGATTTGTCTTCTGCAAGGAAACACTCATACATGGCTCCAAATTCCTACAAAAATACACAATTTATTTACAACATTCCTAGTAATAAATAATAACAAGAAGATAACTCTGATTCCCTTTCCTTATATCTTGAACAAATACACTGTATTAGGCTGTTTGTCTTACTTTACACAATTATTCTTCCAAACTCACCACTCTTAACATGCGTCCTGGTATTGAGACAGTCTATACATTGTGAGGGATGGACGGCCAAATATTCCGGTCCACACCTCCAGGCCGCCAGATGGAGCTCTCCCAGCAGCATGGAAGGTCCCCAAATTCCAGCAGGGCATTATGGACATTGTAGTTGTTATAAACAACCCTGCTGGATACCATGGGGACCACCAGGAGCCGCTGTAGGGAGGCTTACAGAAGGCTACGTGCCCTATAACCCGGAAGTGCGTCATGATCACATGATCGGAAGGAATGACGTGCTTCCGGGTTGAAGAAAAGGACTTTTAATCTGACCCGGAAGTGATAAGGACTTATGGATTGTTGGGATGGAACCACTTCTGGGTCAGGGACTATAAAGGACTCTGGGAAACCCCAGACGAGTTAGCTGAGCTGGGTGGAAGGGTGGCAACACATCTGGGAGAGGAGGATTGGTTTATTGTATTGATTATGGATTACTGAAGTATTGTATGTGTAGTGTGGAGTGGAGGGTGCTTTGTGCACAGTATTATTATAAAATAAATAAGTATTGGAGTTTTACCCAGTGTTTGGAGTGGTATCTGAGAGTTTCGAGGGAGCACTAGCGCACCCTACTGCGACAACATATAATTATTTGAATATCCAAAAATGTAAGTGTGTCAGAGCATATTGCAAGTGATCTTGTTTATGATTTTTTGTAGACCATCCTGTTAATTAAAACCAAAAGTAGGCTTTTAACATGATGAAAATAGCACACTACTGGTTTTCACTTGTATTAGCTATCATCAATTCAAGTTTTCATGAATCTGCTGAATATAATGTGTGTGTCTATTCTTCTTATGAAGGAAGCTTTGTCCATAATACGAAAGCATATGTTGACCTTTCCCATATGCCTCAAGGCTGGTGTAACCCAACATGATCACACTTGCTTCCATTTACATATGTCTGAAAGTGTAGGGAATATCAGCAGGAAGTCACTGCAGGCTTAGCTGATGCTGTATGGGTAATTATGAATATAATAAACATGAGTAACCTGGTATGATGCACAATATCACTCCTCTGCTGTGTTTAAGGAGCAGTGGGTTAATTTATTAATTCTTTTCTGTGCTGCTTTTGATTGCTTATCGGTTCATCCAGTGTCAGCATTTGCTACAGTTCTTAACTTGTACTGTATGGCATCTTCAGTTTATAATTAAGATAATATGTTATACTCATCTAATATCTTAAAATATTTTAATTTGCTACCATATTTTCTTTATTGACAGTTACAGATGGTTGGTTCAACAGTAATACTCATGTAATGTACTGTATATACAGTAAATCACTTCCTTAGTTTTCAAAGTTCATTATTCATACGCTAAGCTATAGTCTAAAACCTTTTTTATAAAAGAATAAGATGTGCCTATGGATTACAATGCAATTATAATAAGATCTTAGCTATAAAAAGCTACATGGAACACATTAGCAGACAGCAGCATTCAGAGCATCAGCTTCATTAATTAAATACTAGCAGCCAAACAAGTAAAACCTTAAGTTAGGTTAACTTCCCTTTTATGATTACATTATCATTATTGCTTTAAAATTATCACATCTGGATCCTGCAAAGATTTATATGCAGTAAATAATACAGTACAATGCAGCACAGAGGCTGATTTTCCACAATTACATCACAAAACTCAAAGCATACCCCCCTAAATAAAAACACACTGCTACAAAGCACAAAGGTCATTTCCAGATTTTCCTCACTCAGAGGAATTCTCAAGCAAGAAAAACAGCTATTAACTGATTACTTTGTTCATTTAATACTTTTACGAAACATTAAAAAATGTGTTACAACTTTTTAAAGTATTTTGGTCTATTTCTTTGTATTAAATAAAAAGCTGCTATTGTAGGTATTTACATGCAAATCATAAATATAAATGTATTCTGAAGTTTTGCACTTTCCATTAAATTATAACCGTGAATTTCAGAGTGGCTCCATGACATACTTTTATTTACAACAGCACCTTTTATTCACAAACAGCCTTTATAGTAGTGTGAATTTAATTAAATGAGGAAGAATACACTAAAATCCACTTTGTGACACTGTGCATTTTTTGCAGCCAACATTAAGGGAGGATTTCCGTACCCAGAATGCCAGAATGTTGCATTCTGTTTTGATCAACAAGCTAAACATTACCAGGGAATGCCACCAGAAGCATAAATATGACTACAAAAGACCTCATTTCTCAAATTACTTGGGCTAGTCTCTCTACAGTTCATGTTGGAACACTTGTTGAGGATGTCGTCCTTAAAGCTAGTGACTTAATACAAATGGAATTCACACTTAATATTGACCTTCTTTAGTAAAGGAAAACAAAATTGGTTGGGAACAAAACTGGAGAAGACTACATTTCTTCTGTTTTTCATCTTTGTAACACAGATAAGCTATTTAAGGAAGGACTGAGCAGACTATTTATTCATAGGAAACGGCATTCTAGTATTGTGCGTAGTGACATCCTTTACATGTTCTACAAATCTGTGATGGCCAGTGTGATTTTCTACTCTCTGGTGTGCCTAAACAATCTCTCAAAAAAAGTATTGCATTAGAAGTTATATGTTTTTTATTAAACACATGCAAACTATATATTACTCCTAAGTACCAAGTAAACAATTTGTAAATTGTAGACCACCAGGCTAGCACCGCTAGCTGAACCCGACACAGACACGCATGGGACACAAGTTCATGGCATACAAATTTTATTTTTTTCTTTTTCCCTTGTGAGAAACGCCTTCTCCGTTCCCCACAAGTATAACACAGTCCCAGCACAAGCACAGCACAATTCCATAGGTCTCTTTGTTCTCTTTATCTTTCTCCACCTTCACTCCTCGGATCAAGCTTCGTAGCTCCTCCTGCCGACTCTGGCTTCCCGAGTAGTGGCTGCTGGCTCCTTTTATAATGCACCCAGAAGTGCTCCAGGTGCTTGATTACTCATTTCCGGCAGCACTTCTGGGTGTGGCGAAAGAACTGTCCATAAGGGCTCAGCAGCTCCTGCTGCAGCATCCCCTGGCAGTGCCTGCAGATCCCAACAAGGCTGCACCACACTCCAACTCCCATGCAGCCCTGCAGGAGTCTGAGGCACCGCTGCAACCCAGGGGGGTTGCCATCAGCATCCCAGGGGAGGTAATGCTGTGGCCATACTTGCTCCACCAGTCGTCCCAGCGTGGAGGCGTCCCACGCTACAAACTATATACAAATAATTATATAATCATCCAAACCTTTACTTTCAAAATTATTTTTTATGCCAGTCCTTGAAGCAATGAAATACTTACTGTACATATACTTTCATACCAGCTTCTTCTGGTTCTGGGTTATGTGGGTATGGACAATGCCCTTACTGGTAGCCGTGGGCACAGGGCAGGAAACAGGCAGCTCTGAGCACAGAGCTAGTCATACTGATACATATACCTAAACCAGTGTTTCTCAGTCACTTTTGAGTCACAAGAGTTTGTCACCAGCTCGTGACCATATGACACTTGTTCCCCCATACCATCTCCACCATTACTGAAAGGATTAACAGAGCTGTGTGAGATTTATTTTTATCTCATTTCTAATCAGGCTTGTTTCACTAAGCACTTCTTTAATAATATCACCCGGCCCAAAAGGCCACATATTCTGCCTTCTCTTGGGTTTGTGCTGCGAGCACAATTAAAAATAGGATAAGAAATATAACAGGGCGTAGTCGATCTCTTTGGTGGGTGGGAGTATGTGTGTGTTTTTGTGTGTGTGTGTGTGTGTGTGGGTGGGGATTACAGCGTGAACAAGCGACTAGCTGAAACACCCTTTTTTCCTTCATGTGCTCAGGAAACAGCAATGTGAGCACTGTAATACGGTGACATTCAATCGTATTAGGGAGGGTCCTCACATTAAACAAGTACAGTTTAACAGGACTCACAGGAATGCTAATAAACACTGCCCATACTCTAACATGAACTTCAAAGAGCACTGCTTAGTAAACTAACATAGGGCGATTATGCAGCAGACTGTCTGAGTATGGTAATTGAACCCATGACACTTGATTTGTAAAACTGCTCGCCATGATGCTTCATAGTTATACTAAAGTATGTACAAATCAAATATAACATCAAGTCCTTGATGAAATGCATCATTCTCAATACAGTAATCCCTCCTCCATCGCGGGGGTTGCGTTCCAGAGCCACCCGCGAAATAAGAAAATCCGCGAAGTAGAAACCATATGTTTATATGGTTATTTTTATATTGTCATGCTTGGGTCACAGATTTGCGCAGAAACACAGGAGGTTGTAGAGAGACAGGAACGTTATTCAAACACTGCAAACAAACATTTGTCTCTTTTTCAAAAGTTTAAACTGTGATCCATGACAAGACAGAGATGACAGTTCCGTCTCACAATTAAAAGAATGCAAACATATCTTCCTCTTCAAAGGAGTCAGGAGCAGAGACTGTCATAAAGGCAGAGGAAAATCAATAGGGCTGTTTGGCTTTTAAGTATGCGAAGCACTGCGGCACAAAGCTGTTGAAGGCGGCAGCTCACACCCCCTCCGTCAAGAGCACAGAAAGAGAGAGAGAGACAGAGAAAAACAAGCAAGCAAAAATCAATACGTGCCCTTCGAGCTTTTAAGTATGCGAAGCACGGTGCAGCATGTCGTTTCAGGAAGCAGCTGCACAAAAGATAGCAACGTGAAGATAATCTTTCAGCATTTTTAGACTAGCGTCCGTATCGTCTAGGTGTGCGAACAGCCCCCCTGCTCAATCCCCCTACGTCAGGATCAGAGAAAGTCAGCGCAAGAGAAAGAGAAATGTAAGCTGGGTAGCTTCTCAGCCATCTGCCAATAGCGTCCCTTGTATGAAATCAACTGGGCAAACCAACTGAGGAAGCATGTACCAGAAATTAAAAGACCCATTGTTCGCAGAAACCCGCGAAGCAGTGAAAAATCCGCGATATATATTTAAATATGCTTACATATAAAATCCGCGATGGAGTGAAGCCGCGAAAGGCGAAGTGCGATATAGCAAGGGATTACTGTACAGTCAAAACTGTGATCTGAATCTGAGTCAAGCTTTAAGTGTAACAATGCGTAAAGATGAGCTGTCACAGAAACTATTTATTTCTTGTCTTTTACACACAGCTGAGACATGTAATATGAATGGTCCATCATAGACAACTACACATCAGTAGAATGGGCTGAAACTCGGCTATCCTGTGGTAATTTCACCATATGTGGCTTGAAGTAGGTGGTATTTACTCAGTTCTGATGCTCTGTTTGCCTCATTATCTACCTGTACAAATTGCATATTTTAAAAATGAAGGAGAGAAGACAACATGGAAACTAACAATTTATTTGAAAGAAGAATCCCTTGGGTATGTACCATTATTGCTTCTGATTGAACTTTGGGTTTACTGCAATGTACACAAACAACTTTGAAATATGGTGGTGTCCTGTCGGCAGGACACTTCATGCATAAGTGGTTAAACAAAGACAATTATTGATATATTATCGGTTAGACAAAACAAAAAGCGGCCAGAGGACAGAAGCCAATGACATAATATCCAAATTCATATTACCATGGGATTTTATGTCAATATTAAAGACAGGATGTGATACAAATGAAAGACAGAATAGGCTGTTCCTAGATTTTACGGGCTTTTTTGTTTAGCGTTTCTCTTTTGGATATTTGGCATGGTGTTGATGTCCTCTCATCCTTAACTTTTTCAAATACACCTCAGTGGTTCAGTGACAGTGGTCTTATGGAATGCCATCTCAAAGCCATCTTGTCTCCAATTTAGTCAAAAGATTGTAAAAATTACAGGTTTTCCTGACACATGTCAAAGTCAAAGTGAACTTTATTGTCATCTCAACAATATACAAGTATACAGATAGATGAAATTGCAAAGCTCAGAGTCCACAGTGTAACAACATGACGTACAAAAAATAAATTAAAAATGGAATTAAAATTTAAATTTAAAATAAAACACAAACAATACAAAACATTGTGCAAAGACAAGATAAAGAAGTAGCAGCAATATTGATGTGTAGTTAGCAATATGAACATTGATGCAATGTATGGTATTTGCAATCTAGATACATAAATATAGTCAATAGATATGTAATAAAATAAATAATAAATAATAGATATAGATAATACAGAAATTATTAGTGTATGATAATAGTTGTTTAAGACATGTGTAAACAATGACAGGTCAGAATGTTTCACATCAGAAGGATATCAAGAGTGTCAAAATACTTAAAGGTCAGTATGAGATTTTCAGTTTTTTTCTACCTGCACACTCGTCTTTGCAGGAAAGTGGCTTGCATGTATACAAGTTCTGTTTTTAGAGGTGGTGGAGGCCATGTGGAAGATCCCAGGGGGGCAGCATGGTGTTAAGGAGTCTAACAGCTTGGGGGTAAAAACTCTCCTGCAGCCTGGCAGATCTGGCTTTGATGCTGCAGTATCTTCTCTTGGATGGCAGAAGTGTGAAAAGTCCATGTGAGGGGTGTAAGGGGTCCTGCACAATGCTGCAGGTTTTGCAGACACTGCATTTGTAAAATATATCCTGTAGTGAAGGGAGAGGCACCCCAATAATGTTCTCTGCTGTCTTCACTATCCTTTGCAGGCGCTTGCGGTCGGATATGTTGCAGTTGCCATACCAGACAGTGATGCAGCTGGTCAGAACACTCTCAATGGTGCCTCTGTAGAACATGGTGAGGATGGAAGGGGGAAGACTTGCTCGCTTCAGACGCCTCAGGAATTGTAGTCTCTGCTGGGCTTTCTTGATTAGTGATGAGGTGTTATGTGTCCACGTAAGTTCCTCAGATATGCGCACACCAAGGAACGTGGTACTCCTAACAGTCTCCACATCGAAACCGTTAATGCTGAGTGGGATGTGGGCAGGATGTGATTTTCTGAAGTCCACAATTAAGTCTTTTGTCTTGTCAACATTGAGAGATAGATTGTTGTCTTCACACCATGCAGACAGCCATTCCACCTCATCCCTGCTTATCAGTCCCAGCACCGTCGTATCATCCACAAACTTGATGATGTGGTTGGTGTTGTGCATGGCTGTGCAGTCGTGAGTCAGCAGGGTGAACAGCAGTGGACTAAGCACACAGCCCTGCGGTGCTCCAGTGCTCAGTGTGATGTTGCTGGAAGTGTTGCAGCCCATTCGAACTGACTGGGGCCTCTCTGTCAAGAAGTCCAGGATCCAATTGCAGAGGGTGGTGTTCAGGCCCAACCTGCTCAGTTTTATAACCAGCTTTTGAGGGATGATTGTGTTGAAGGCAGAGCTAAAGTCTATGAATAGCATCCTGACATATGTGTCTTTTATTATACAGATGTGTCAAGGAGAGGTGAAGGGCAGAGCATATGGCATCCTCAATTGACTGACGACTGGCTCAGAGATGTGTTGAAGAGGTCTGTGAGGACACCAGCCAGTTGACTGGCACATTCTTTGAGCACACGACCAGGTATGTTGTCAGGTCCTGTAGCCTTGCGTGGATTGACTCTGGATAGAGTCCTCTTCACTTCAGTTATGGAGAGACAGAGTACCTGGTCAGTGGAGGGAGGTGTTGCTTTTCTCGTAGGCTCTTTGTTCTGCGCCTCAAACTGTGTGAAGAAGTTGTTCAGCTCATCCGGAAAGGAGGCATCACTAGGGAATCCATTCCCGGGCTCCCGGACATTTTTCATTCCCACATGGGAATGGGAATGGCCAAGCATGCATATATAGCGTGTAAAAGTGTCAAAAACGATCAAGTAACTCTGCAGCTCACGTATGCCGGGATGGGGAAAAGTTTATTGACGTCTGTGATGTTGACAGCTTTGAACAGGAACTTGAAATTGCAATGCGTCAGTCTGTTGCATCCGCGTTATCTGTGCTAAGAAACTTGCCATCACAGAATGATGACAAGAAACTGGATACATCAGTAAAAGCTGAAATGCCGGTGTTACAGAGCAACGGCAAGCGCGGGCGCTGTTTAGAACAACTATATCAGTATCTGATGACTGTGCCACCTACTTCAGTGGAGGCAGAGCGTGCTTTCTCAGTGGCTGGCGTACTCTGCACAAAGGTGCGCTCTCGCCTGGACGACTGCACACTCGACACATTGTGCTTTCTAGGCTCTTATTACCGCAACTAACTAGATACATGTACTTATATGACAGCATGCACTGCTTGTAGTTAAGGTTAGTCTTTTATTGGTGTCAACATATTGCAGTAGTTTTATTGAAAATAAGTGTTGCTTGTTCTAAAACCGTTCACATGTGAGATGCCCGTGCACTGTGTCATTCCCGGGAATGACATGTGGGATTCCCAAACTCCCGGGAATGGATAAACCTGTCCGGGAATGGATTCCCTAGGCATCACCATCGTGGGTTGGGCTTGTAATTTGTAATTGTCTGAACGCCCTGCCACATACGACGCGTGTCTCTGGTGCTGCTGAATTGTTTGTTAATCCTCTGCGCATATGCCCACTTAGCTCTCCTTATAGCACAAGACAGGTTGGCTCTGGCCACCCTGAGGGCGGCCTTGTCTTCAGATCTGAAGGTTGCATTTCTGATCTTGAGTAGTTTGTGCAGTTCTCTCGTCATCCAGGGCTTTTGGTTGGCTCTTCTGGTAACATCCTTGGTAACAGTAACATCCTCTATGCATTTGGAGATGTAGCCAGTCACAGAGTCTGTGTACTCCTCCAGATTAATGGAGTCACCATCCATAGCAGCCTCCCTGATAATGTCCCAGTCTGTCAATTCGAAGCAGTCTTGGAGAGCTGAAACAGAACCAACCTGCCACAGTCTGATGTTCTTGCGGGCTGGTTTAGTGTGCTTCAGCAGGGACTTGTATGCAGGAACCATAAAAATGCTGATATGGTCTGAGTAGCCAAAGTGGGGGCGGAGTAGGGCCTTGTAAGCATCAGGAGCGCTCGTGTAAACATTGTCCAGACAGCTTCCCCCTCTAGTAGCAAAGTTCACATTCTGGAAGAATTTTGGGAGAACTGACTGATGACATGATTGAAGTCTCCAGCAATAATGAAAAATGCCTTGGGCTGTGTCGTTTGCTGTTTGCTGATGATCTCATAGAGTTCCGCTAGCTCCTGGTTAGCATTTGCGCTAAGCGGGAGGTAGACGGCAACCACCAGCACGCAACTGTATTCCCTCGGCAGGTAGAAAGGCCGACACCTTACCGATAAAACCTCTATCAGCGGGGAACAGTGTCGCACGACTAAGGCCACACACAGTTCCTCCCCATTCGGGTCTTTCCGGACCCGGACCAAAGACACGTCTCTGTCCACTCGGAAGATGGTCAGTCCGTCTAGCTGGATGGCCAAGTGTGCAATGTTTTCCTGGAGACATGTCTCAGTGAAAATAAAGATGCAACAGTCTCATTTCCCATTGCTTAGCCCGCTGCAGCTTTATATAATCCAGCTTGTTGTCCAGCGATCAGATGTTCGCAAGCAGAATGGACGGTATCGCTGGTCTGGTTGGGTTAGTTTTTAGCCTTGTGCTAACACCACCACGTTTCCCCCATTTTTGCTTCCGATCGCTGCGCTAGCGTTTTCGCCAGCTCAGCTTCTCAGGCTGCCAAAGTAAGCAAAGGCTGCAGAGCGTCTCTGTCACCTCACTGGATATTTCGGCGCAGTTTCTTCAGAAATCGAGCAGGATTTGCCACTCGTAAATGTATGTCTGCGTACTACTAATTTCCCATTGGGATTAATAAAGTATCTATCTATCTATCTATCTACTATCACTTAAACCTACTTCTTTTCTTATACTAGTTGACAAAGTCGAATAAAGATTAACACTAAACACCACGGACTCGGGTGCTCTGTAAGCCGCAGCCTGCACGGGCGCCATCAGATATTCCTGAGCTTGTTGCAACAATTGAAAGAAGGCCTTTAGTAGCTATTTAGAGTTCTAATTTATCACAGTACACATAAAGCAGTTTTAGAATGCTAATCCTGGATTGTTCAGATTGTTCCAATTGTTCAGTCAAGCTAAGAGCTCATGCACTCAGAGTATAAGGCACTATAAAAAGAAACATCTTTTAGAAGTTGTTTGTTGTTTTGTTGCTTGTTGTGTTGTTTGTTTTGCAAACACTGTTTTTTTAGACAATGTCAAAAAGAATGGAATAGCAGAGCAGAAATTATATGTCTCATTGCAGATTATAGAACAAGTGTCACCTATGCTAGGAGCAGAAGTACAGGGGCTTTTCTATATGTGAGCTGACATGATTCTGGCACTTTGGCAGCTTTTAGATGTCTGTCACTCACAGTTGCATAATGTGCTATAAAGTCTCAAGCTGTCAGAAAGATAAATGAATAGCATTACAGGAAAATAACTTTTCTCCTATTTGGTCTATTGTTTTCTGTGTCTTTTTGTTTCATTGTAACAAAAACAAAACTGAGCAGTTTAATCATCATTAAAACATATTTCTGAATATTCTTAATTACTTCCATTCTGATTAATGTTGGTAAAGCATTTATTTAATTTTTATCAGGTAATTTCCTTAAATATTTCATATGCCATTGATGAAAAATAATAAATTGTTCATAAAATCCTTCTGGGTAGTTACTTTGTTCTACCTACACAGAAAATTAATTATAATGAAATGTTTAACCATACAATCAAAAGCTCAGATGGTAGCAGCAACAAAGCATTAATACAAATTTAAACTATGGATCTGATTTTAAGAGTATTAAGCTGCACATATGTTTTTTATCCATTTAATCCAAATGTGTTTTCTACGTAGAAAGTGGTAGCAGTTGGCATAAACATGAGCCAGCTGAGGATATCTCATCAAAGATCATATTAAAAGTATTTATAAATTACACTATTACTCTAACATCATTTTTGTAACTTTGTTGGATTGCCCCTTGAAAACTTTTTAAAGTATGAATATATGGAAAGGTAGTGTTGATCAATAGCAGAAAAAAAACAAATTTTTCTACAGATTTCAAAAATTAAAAACTGTCTTCTTAAATGGAACAGAGCCTCTTTACTTAAAGAAAATCAAGAAATGCACAATGGCAAGCAAAGAATTTCCTTTAGTTGCTAATGTTGTGCTATAAATTATGGCCAAATATGTTATCAAATATATTAAACTCAAGAGTCAGAATTTATTTTAAAGTTGGCAATACCTAGTTAATGCACACTGGGCAGAGAAAACAGATTAACCTGCATTTTTTAACCTTGCTAGCTTATTCTAATAATACAGGAGAAAAACTTTTAACAATTTTAACATTTTAATATTAAGAATTCTTTAAAAACATTCATCAACCAATCTACTAATAGTTAAGCAATCTGATTTTTTACAAACCTTGAGTGGTATTAACTTATATACTGTACATTTAAAATTTATCTGCTCAGGATCAATTTGTCAAGAAAATGTGCAACTTTGCAGTATTAAAAGCATGTCTGTACAGCAACCAATTCATTATTTTTGAACTTTCTATTGTCATTGATCTGGTTGGTAATCCTAAACCTACATTTAAAACCAAAACTTCCTGTGTTCCAAATATGAGTGAATACAAATCTATGAGTACAAATCTCACCCTTTGCATGAAAGGTGCCTGTAAATGACTGACAGAAACAATCTTGAAAATGGCACCACTCATCATTTAATTAGTTTATATTGCTAGGCTTCAACTTGTCATGCTTTCACATGCCTCAGCTGGTGATCTTTTTTGGTGTTGCTGAAACTGTGATTACTTATGCAGAAGAAGTGCAAAAAAATGAAATGTATTACTTCTATCGCTCTGTGCACCTCCAACTATAAATATAACAGCATGTTTGGTCACTTGAAGAAATTCTCAGATGATTCTGCACTTATGGGGTGTATTAAAAAAGGGTTTCAGACAGAATATAGGAGTCAAGTGGAGAACATTCCTTCGTAGTGCAAGGAGAACTGTCTGCAACCTGTCTGCAACATCATCAAAACCAAGGGACTGGTTATTGACTTTCACCGCATCAAATACTCTATGGATGTAGAGGTGGTCCGCTCCTACAAGTACTTTGGGGTCCACATTAATGACAGGTGGGATTGACTATATAAGAAAGGACATAGACTGTTCTTCTTCCTTTGGAGACTCTGGTCCAGTGACATCCTTCACACCTTCTACAACTCTATGATGGCCAATGCAATTTTATATGCCGTAGTGTTCTGGGCTCATAATACAGTATAACTTCAAGAGAGGCCCATCGAATCAACAAGCTGATTAAAAGGGCAGGGTCCGTTATAGGACACACTCTGGACGCCCTCTAAGTCGTAGCAATGGAAAGTACTATCAGCTAACAATTTATTCAGCAGAAGTGTGCCAAGAAACTCTACTGGGGCTCCTTTATACCAATGGCAAAACACCTGTGTGTGACTGAGACAGCCAAGTCAGAAGTTTTCTTTTCTTTTTAAATCTTCCTTTTTTTTAGTCATTCTGTTGTGTGTTCAGACCATAGTGTGTAAATATATACAGTATATATTGTATGCAAGGGAGGAAGCTAAAGGGCTTGAAAGAAGGTAATTTCATGCCGTACTACAGTGTGGCAGTATGTACTAACCCCTTCTCTCTTTCTTCTGCAGACCTTCGGGCCCAATGACATCTCTTCCGGTTCCTGGGCCAGATGACGTCACTTCCGGTTTTGGACCTGATGACGTCTCTTCTGCCACCTGGAATTAAAGACGCCATTTTGTTAGCCATGCATCAGTTCTGTTCTGAACTCAACTCTGTAAACAAATATTGATGACTTTTGGCTACTCCAAACCTTTTTCTGTGTTTCTCAGTTTATTTGACTGTGTATATATATATATATATATATATATATATATATATATATATATATATATATATACTAGCAAAATACCCGCACTTCGCAGCGGAGAAGTAGTGTGTTAAAGAGGTTATGAAAAAAAAAGGAAACATTTTAAAAATAACGTAACATGATTGTCAATGTAATTGTGTTGTCATTGTTATGAGTGTTGCTGTGTTTTATATATATAAAATACACACACACACATATAAACATATATATACATATACATATACACATATATATATACATATCTATATATATATATATATATATATATATATATATATATATATATATATATATATATATATATACATATACACATCCACATATCAACATATATATATATACACATATATACACACACACACGCTTTATGGGTGATGATTGTTTTACTCTTTTTATCTTTATTTTATTTTATTGTAGAATCAACTCTTATCTGCGCACAGCAGGGCAGCCGTGGGCGGATGCGTATGGTGTATTCACTCCATGTTATCGTGCATTGCGCTGTCAGTGGTATTTTGATAAAAGAATTTGAACAACATATAAGAAGCGTATAAATTATTAAACAGTAAAACATTAACATTTAAGAAGTAAAGTTACATTAAGTACTACTGCAGTGCCTTCGGGTATACCTCATTTTTTGTTTGCCCATTACATGCTTAAATGTATACATTTTTTGGTGCACCTACCCGAGAACACGCGACATATAACCGAGCGTGGGAGAAGCATGGATTTTAAACACGCGTTGAGTTCATCTGCTGGTCTCCCTCGTGGAATAACTGGTAATGTTTGACTAAAATCTACAGCGAGTAAAACGACATTACCTCCTATTTTTTTTTTTACGATCTCTGAGATCTTGCTTTTTTCGGTTCAAGGCTTCATAAGCTCTTTTATGTTGTATGGTGTACTTATCCCAAACCATCATCTTTGAATGTTGCAAGACTTTCGCCTTGTATGTAGATCGGGGTAATTACATTCATTGCATTCCTAGTTTGAATCACAATCTGATTGTATGGGTGGTTACCTGGCACTGTAGAGTTGCCACCCGTCCTTTAAAATACGGAATCGTGCCGCGTTTGAGAATGAAATTGCGCGTCCCGTTTTGAATCAATACTGGACGGGATTTATCCCGTATTTTTTTTATCATTTTTTTTTTAAAGCAGCGTCTCATGCAAATCATCCCACACGCATTTTATGAAGATGCCTCCTTTCCTACTTTTGATTGGGTAATACTTGATGTCATCGTTAGTTTGATTGGTGTTTTTAACTGTCCAGTGAGGAGGGCGTGTCTTTTAAGTAGAGTCTGCAAAGTGTTGGCACTGAGATGTGGCGTCAGCGCCATAGTTGAAGCCCCTAACGTTGCGGTCAGCAAGTCGGCTAACATCCGCCATGTGCCGTCTTTCAGTTGCGAGAAGCAGATCATAGAATGTTTGAAACTGTTGCCCCTAACGTTGCGCCACGGTGTGTGGTTCGTTTATACCTCGTGTCTTCTCATTAAACTTTTATCTCGCGAATATGTTATTGCAATCCGCAGCGGGAGCGTTTCTATAAACTTAATTTAAACTTATGTTTTACACCGTGCTTTGTTTCCCTTATGAACATGCTTGTATGCTCAACTCGCTCCGTTCTCAATTGTTTAATTAATTTTTTGCTCTTCGCTGTTTGCGGCTGTTCCTCCATTTCCCCCTACTTCGTTCTTTTATCTCGTGAATATGTTATTGCAATCCTTAACGGGAGCGTTTCAATAAACTGATTGAAAATAGTTTTGCATTTACCTTTTTAGTAAAAGGCGAGCTTTTAAGCCTGAGAAATCACCCCATAAATGCACACGTTTAATTGCACATGTGTTAATATGTATGCTTACACAGTATTAAAAGACAGTCAAAAATGAACGTCATTTACCTTCGTTCCCGCGTGTGACTCGTGCTGTAAATGTCTTCCTTGTTTTTAGTTCACGTGATTATGTAGGAGGCGTGATGACGCGATACGTGACTCCGCCTCCTCCATTACAGTGTATGGACAAAAAATGTGTTCCAGTTATGACCATTACGCTTTGAATTTCGAAATGAAACCTGCCTAACTTTTGTAAGTAAGCTGTAAGGAATGAGCCTGCCAAATTTCAGCCTTCCACCTACACGGGAAGTTGGAGAATTAGTGATGAGTGAGTCAGTCAGTCAGTGAGTGAGTGAGTGAGTCAGTCAGTCAGTGAGGGCTTTGCCTTTTATTATTATAGATATATATATATATATATATATATATATATATATATATATTTATGTATTTAAAAGAGCTTCTGTAAAAAAAGCTCAATGGGGACAAATAAACTATGTTTCTGCAATAGAACATTATCAGGCAGGAGAATACATCTCAAATCTTTCTTTCACTGCTTGCTTAAGTCACGTGATTCTTCTAGTTTTACCGTTCACCTTTGATTTGTTTTTGTAATTATAATTTTTCTTTCATATTTTGTAAAGTCCTGTGAGCTGCACTTTACACATGTGCAGTATACAGAGACTATAAAAATATTCACCCCTTGGAAGTTTTATTATATTGTTATAAAACTTTGAATGACAGTGAGTTTAATTTGTCTTTTTTAACACATTGATCAACAAAAAGACTCTTTAATGTCAAAGTGAAAACACATTTCTGAAAATTGACCTAAATTAATTACAAATATAAAACACAACATTGATCAGATAATTTACCCCCTTCAAGTCAGTATTTAGTAGATGTACCTTTGGCAGCCCTGACAGCCTTGAGTCTGTACAGAGGTTTCTGTCAGTTTTGTTCATTTGGATATTGCAATTTTTCCCCATTCTTCAGCGCAAAACTGTTTAACCTCTTTCAGGTTACATGGGGATTGTGAGGGAACAGCCATTTCAAGTCCAGCCACAAATTCTCAATTGGATTTCAATTTGAAGTTTCCATTACAGGGAATTAACATTGTTGTTTTTAAGCCATTCCTGTGCAGACTTGGCTTTATGTTTGTGGTCACTGTCATGCTGAAAAATAAATTTTCTCCAAAGTTTTTTGCTGACTGCATCAGATTTTTCTCCAAGATTTTCCATTATTTTGCTACATTTATTTTACTCTCTAGCCTTAAAAGTTCTCCAGGGCCTGGTTCAAAGAAGCATCCCACATAACATAATGCTGCCACTACCATGATTCATGGTGGGGATGGTATGTTTTTGATAAGGTGCTGTGTTTGGCTTACTCTGAACATGGCATTTAGTCTGAAGGCTAAAAATCTCAATTTTGGGCTTATTAGACCATAGAATCTTCTTCCAGCTGACTTCTGAGTCTCCCATGTGCATTCTGGCAAACTCTAGCTAAGATGCCATGTGTATTTTTGCCACTCTCCCATAAAGCTGTGGCTGGTGAGTACCTGGGCAACAGCTGTTGTATGTACGGTCTCTCCAGTCTCAGCCGTTATAGCTTGTAACTGCTTTAAAGTCATCAAAGCTCTCTTAGTGGTCTCTTTCAACAGTCACCTTGCTCTCAGTTTTTATGGACTGCCTGCTCTCAGGAGATTTACAGATTTGCATTTCTTAATGACTGATTTAACTAGATTTTTAGTGACTTAGATAATTTCTGGTATTCATCCGCTGAATTGGTCTGTTCAATCACCTATTCACAGAGTTGTCTGGAGTGCTCTTTTTGACTTTATTGTTTAGGATAGGCCTCCATACTAACTTCACCACAACCTGGTCCTTCTAGATACAGATGCATTTATTCTTCAGTCATTTGAAACTACTTGATTACAGATCATGTCCATTTAAAAAATTATTAGCTTTGAAAACCTATTGGTTACATTAGGAATGAGTTAGATGTGTCATATCAAAGGAGGGTGAATCTCATTTGATCAGTTATTTTATGTTTTCTATCTGTAATCAGTTAAGATCACTTTTCCGGGATCTGCTTTCACTTAAAAGCATTGATCAATGTTAAAGAAATCAAATTAAATCCACTGTGATTCACTTTTTTTAATAATGAAAAACTTCCAAATGGGCAAATATTTTTATAGGCACTGTATATAAATACTATTTGAAGGAACACCAATTGCATTGCCAACATCTTCTAGAACTTTCTATACCAGAACGTAGCTTTCCAATTGCTTCGCTGTCAGGCACTAAACAGGAAATCAGTTATGTTTGCTCTAACCTTCATAGAGGTACTTAAGATTAAATTACATTTGGGGCTGGTCAGTATCTATTGCTTTCTTTCTAAAAGTACATGTGCAAATGCTATGATGCAGGAAGTTCTTCATCACAAAATCCTCAGGGGCCTCCACACGACCTGGGAACAGGAGAGACTCTGTACTGATGCTTCCAACAGAGGCATGTCCCAAGTCTTACCTGCTGGCTTCAGGAGGAGCTGGCCCTCAAAATGGGAGAATGACTGCAAAATTATAACTCCCAAATGACTTTTTAGCAAATAACCCTGATAGGGAGTGGGGAAACCATAAACCTCTGGCTGTATAATACTGTATAGGGCAGACAAAGAATATTTACCAAAATAAAAGATGTGTTTTCAAAAGACTCCATCCATCCATCCATTTTCCAACCCGCTATATTCGTAACTACAGGGTCACGGGGGTCTGCTGGAGCCAATCCCAGCCAACACAGGGCACAAGGCAGGAACCAATCCCGGGCAGGGTGCCAACCCACCGCAGGACTCAAAAGACTCTCTAACTTCAAAATGTGCAAAAGAGGAACAAATGGATATGCCCAAAGGCAGTCCATTTGCAAATAAATACCCAAAACAGAATCTAATAATCATGATCAAAAACAAAACTGAGGTCAGAAATGCAGTAATCAATAAATCAAGAAAGCAATAGTCCAAAACACAAGAGGACTCACCAACACCAATATAAGACAATAGACCAGGTTTTATAAGGTTCAAACATGAGGACAGATAAGTGGCCCCACCTATTGAAGGGCCACCCACTAAGCACAAGGGCCCTTAGATAACAAGTTACCACACATAGACACCACAAATCACATAAATAAATATAATACAAATATAGAATATACTTAAAATTAAATAAAGAATATGAAACATAAAAAATCAGAACCATAACAGTAAAAAGAAAAAAGCATCTTAATAACCCATACTATAACTTTACGGACTGACTCCAAAACATATTAAAATATAAACAAAAAATATAGTATTGTAAATTACTGTTGTCTTGTTCATGACAAATTTGATAGTGGACGACTTTTAAATATACTTTAATTCACAGGTACCCAAAAGAACATTACAAGTACACAACACCAACTGTTTAATCAATTAAAATTAAAACCTGTCACAAAATGAGAAAACTTGAGCAAACAGATTTCTACAAAAGTTAAATATCCTTGTCCTTAATTATATGACCACAATGAATTTCTAATACACCATATGCCACAGTCATTCTGAGTACTTTAAGGCATTTCAGATTTAATTAGGTCAAAATGAACATAAGTATGGGGAGCCAGACCACATCCTTCAAACTCTTTAATGAGGTGAGAGTTATGAAAAGATGCTCAATGTCTGGCATGCTGTATTTCAATTCTCTTTACAGTCTGTTTATTCTGATGAACAGCATACTGTTGGTTTTGTGATCCCTAGCTTGTCTTTTCAAAATAGTTGGGCAAATAAGTTGTGGGCCTAATTGTAGCTGTAAGAGGTCTGAAGTTGTAAATGAAGGAGTACTGATTAAAATGGAGTGGAGGAAGAGAAAAGAGATCAAGTTCAAGTTCAATTTGATTGTTATGTGCATGTAGCACAATGCAATTTTTACTTGCATGTCTACTAAGAATAGTTGACAATAATACTGCACCAACAAGGCCACACACACTATGCATGACATACAGTATACATATGTATATTTGTGTGTATGTATATATATATATATATATATATATATATATATATATATATATATAGTATATATATATATATATATATATATATATATATATATATATATATATATATATATATATATATACAGTATACTGTGACAACTCTACAGGAGCATGCCAGCCCCCCAACTCGACACAAGAGCCACACTTACAAAAGTTCAAACTTTTTATTTTCTTCTTTTCCAACTCAGCACAGCACACAGTGCACAAATCACCACAATTAAAGCTCAGTTCTTTTCTTTCTCCTTCCCTTACTCTTCTGCTGCCTCCACGCCTCTCCTCTCCTCTCCTCACAAGCTCTGTCCTCTGCCTCCCAACTCCGGCTGTCTGAATGGAGTGAGGCAACCCCTTTTATATTGTACCTGGATGTGCTCCAGGTGCTTGTTGCCCTTCTTCCAGGCGTCCCGGTGGGGCAGGATCCCTGGTCATCTGCCACACTATATATATATATATCTATATAGATATATAGATACATATATATATATATATAGATGTAGATGTATAGATATAGATATAAATATAGATATACATATATATAGATATAGATATACATATATGTATATACTGTATTTATATAAATATACAGGGTGGGCAAAATGTAGACATACAGTATTTATTCATTATTTCTTTTATTTTATATGTATTGAGTAGGTATACAGTACTGATCAGGTAATGCTTAGTCTCTTTGGTGCTCGAAATGTCCTCCGTCAACATTGCAACATCCTGGAACCTGACCCTGACAGTATGACACACAAATTCTGGTTAGCATCACTGTCCCTAAATGCTTGCAAGATCCACTGTCTGGTGCTTCCTCTCAGAAACCTTCTAATTTGTTTTGCCCCAAAAAAAACAAGTCCAAAAGCAAGTATGAATGTATATAAGTTGTGATGGACGGCCGGCAGCTCATCCCTGCCGACACACCCAGGATGCTAGATGGCATCTTCCCTGCAGCCTAGAGGTGCCCCGGATTCCCACAGGGCACCATGGGAGATGGAGTTTGGCATCACAACCCTGCTGGGTACCGTGGGTGCCACCGTGTGATGCTGCAGGGAGACGAGGGGATTTTCATTTCCCATATAGCCCGGAAGTACTCCCAAGTCATGGGGACGGAAGAACAGAAGTACTTCTGGGTTGAAGAAAAATGTAATTCTCCATCTGACCCAGAAGTGCTGACAAGTCACGTGAACAGAAGAGGAGAGGCACTTCCGGGTCAAGGACTATATAAAGGACTGGTGGAGACCCAGCAAGTGAGCCAGAGTTGGGAGGGAGTGTGACAGAGCTGCTGGGAGGAGAGTAGGAAAGAATTGTATTATTGATTTATTGTGTATTGTGGTGGTGGTGCTTTGAAGGCACATTTATCGAGGAAAAAAGAAATTAAAATATTTCCTGGTGTTTTTACCTGGTGTCTTGGACATTTGTCTAGTGGGTTTGAGGAGCAACAGCGCCCTCTAGTGTCACAAAGTATACATTGTATACAGTGTTGGTAAGTATGAATTTATATAATAATATATAATTGTATGACTGTATGCCTATATACAATTATATAAAAGTCTATTTTGTCAAACATAGGATCTAGAGATGGGCTTACATTGTCTATAACTCCTCCTCCCATTCCCTGTTTCCAAGGCAGAGGAAGTCACACTGCAGACATCTGACGTCACTTCCATTTCATCCTGACTTGGCCTCTTCCACCTCAGCCTCCTTAAAACAAGACCTCCTTTGAAGGAGGCTATCACTCTGCCCAGAGCAGCACTTGAGCACACAGCCCTGACAGAGCATCAGTCCCTATTCTTTACTTGAAACTTATTTCTCTTTGCATTATTCTACAAATTAAACAGGGTTTTCCCTGCAGGGTCCACAACACTTTTACATTTCTTATGTCTCCTTCTTACAGTATATATAATTATTTTATACATTGTCACACATGTGCGCATGGCTTGCAGCTACAGGGCTTGAGTTAGGGCAATTCTGAGTCAGACTGGGATGTGGCAGAGTGCACTGATTCTTTCCTACAGACCATCCACGGGAGATTCCACCTGGCCCTGTTGACGTCACTTTCGGGTCCGAGCCTATGGAGGAAGACCTTGTCTGCTCCGGCCACCTTTGATGTCACGTCCAACCTTGAGCCTATGGCTTAAGACCCTTATGAGCCCGACCCCTCTGACTTCACTTCTTGTCTTCCCTTTTAAAAGCCTCCACCTTATCCTTATTCCCTCAGTTCTGTTTTGGACTCTGATTTGTGCACACCAGTGCTATCTTTTGTTTGCAATTTTGCAGCCAGGAAACCAATTATACTGGTGGCTGCCCCAAACCTTGCTATGACTTGTTGTCAAGTTTGTGACAATATATACTGTATATGGGCGGCACGGTGGCGCAGTGGGTAGCGCTGCTGCCTCGCAGTTGGGTGATCTGGGGACCTGGGTTCGATTCCCGGGTCCTCCCTGCGTGGAGTTTGCATGTTCTCCCCGTGTCTGCGTGGGTTTCCTCCGGGCGCTCTGGTTTCCTCCCACATTCCAAAGACATGCAGGTTAGGTGGATTGGCGATTCTAAATTGGCCCTAGTGTGTGCTTGGTGTGTGGGTGTGTTTGTGTGTGTCCTGCGGTGGGTTGGCACCCTGCCCAGGATTGTTTCCTGCCTTGTGCCCTGGGATTGGCTCCAGCAGACCCCCGTGACCCTGTGTTCGGATTCCGCGGGTTGGAAAATGGATGGATGGATGGATATACTGTATATTGTGAGTGCTGTATTGGACCCTTTCCTGGACAGGACACTGTAATGGAAGGACAGTATGGGAAGAGGCATAACCTGGCCGAGGTAGGACTGAGGTAGCATTCCATACAAAGGGATAAATTACTGGACAGTAGGGATGAGCTGGGATTTCAAGAGCAGTTCCTCCCCCAGTATGCCAGTAATGCCAGTGCTCCGCTGACACCCACATGGGTTTGTGGGAATCAAAGTCCTGAGGAACAACTCGGTTGGATGCCGCCAGAGGACACTGCAGGGAGAAGGATTCCCTGTTTCAGGAGGCTTCCTGTACATGACAGGAATAGAAGAAAGATGGATGCCACCTTCACCACTCTTTCTGGTTCCTTACGTTATATGTTAAAATTATTGTTTTACTTTGACCACCAAAAAAGAATAGACTCTTTTGTCAAGGTGCAAAGCTCAATATAAACCTGAAGTGGGCTGCTAGATATCATTGGCCTCAGAAATAGGAACCTTGTTTGTCATTAACAACCTGCTGCCCCAAATGCTGGAACACAGTGTTCGTTAATGTGATTGCATTTTTGTGTTCATGGAGATAATCAAACACAGTATTGGGGTAATACTGGCTTATGGGTTCCTGTTTAAAACTTGTTCCATGATCAGGTTAGCAAAACCACTTTTTAATCTCACTGTTCCACTTGCAATGGATCAAGTGACATCTGTACCATATGTCAGAGTTGAATTATTTATTTAAACGAATGTTTTAGAATTAAAGATTGAAGTGGCCTTGAATAATCAAAACATTCTGAACTTGAGTACGTCCACTTTTTCAATTATTTTTCACTGCTAAAAGTGTTGCATGCATTCCTTTTCTTTTTTTTTTTTATATTTTTATTTTATTAATTTTCATTGTAATCATTCCATACAAACAGATCCATTTATAACCCAACAAATTTGAAAACAAATCAAACCCCATCCCTGAGAAGGAGAGCTTAGCTAAAGGAAAATTTCTTTAAGCTTTTTAATAAGGCAACATTAGGCATTCCTTTTCTGCAACTCCATACTTCATGTTACTTTCTGATAGCTCTCCCTATTTGCCTGGAAATTCTGGATGACGAGGAAGGCATACATATCTAATCTTCCTTTCAGGAATATAGCATCCAGTCAGGGTTGGTTCTAGTTCTTGAATTTTGTCATTGCCACAATTCTTACATTTCTTATCGAATTTTTGTCACAATCTCAAATTCACCAGTGCTTTTCCTCCAACTCACCAATACAAACCTTCACATCAAAAAAGGTCATTCTAGCTTTCATCTCACTTTTCTGCATAAAATCGTATGGTGCAAGTTCTTTTCCATACATAAGTTCTGTTTAGAAGGCAGAAACACCTCATGTTGGTTTAGCATTCCCCTTCTGTTGTCTCATGGCTTTGCCATGTTCACCTGTGGTTAAGTTATATTGTTCTTCTTTTATGAGAATGAGGTTACCTTACTTTGTTTTACAACCTTATACCTTTCAGGAAGAAGACTGTCCAAAAATTTCATGTGCTGAGCAACTCATATACAGATACGTGGTTTTAGCTGACATATTTTTTCCACAAAAGAAAACGTAGAGTTTAAAAGATCTTGTGGAGTAGCCAGGAGGCAAACTGTTTCAAGTCACAGGCTATGAAATAGGTATGTGGCTCTTAAATGGTGTCACACTCAGGGCTCATTTAATGACTATTACACTGTGAACATGGGGGTGGTGTTGTTGTCTAATGCCGCCACTCTTCTGCCCTTTGCCCATTGTTGACATCTTGGGGAAAGTCTGAGAAAGGCTTGCATCTGAACAAGACATTGTCTATTATTTTTCTGATTCCAACATTTCTCTTTCCAGCTTTCCTCTTACATCCCAAATGATTGCATGTTAGGTTAATTGACCTCAGTGTGAGTGTTATTAGGCCTTGTGATGGTTGGTGTCCCATTCAGGGTTAGATCCTGCCTTGGGCCAGGATAGTTTCTGGCCCCCAATTACCCTGAATTGGATTAAACAGGTTTGAAAATGTTACATTATTTCAGTAAAATCTTTACAGAAAGTTGAACTTGAACCAAAGCTGAATTTTAAAATATAGTTTACTGTTATATCTAGAAATTTGAAGACTAATTTAAGAAAATGTGGCTAATTTATTTTTTAAAAATGACAACAACAAAACAAATTAGGTTTCCCTGAGTCTGAAAGCCATACTCAGACTAAACAATTTTATCCTGTGCTTCTTGGTAAAAAAACAATTCTGTTTTGTTACAGAGGTATACCACAAAGAAGTACTGTATATACATTTTAAATTCTATTTGTTGGTGTTAGTTTCTGAGGAGATAACATTTTGGATTCTTGGTTAGATCTTTTTGGAGACAAGCTTATTTTGAAATGTAACTCAAAAATAATTGTATGCCAAGTAACATATTTTTAAAATCCATAAATGCACAAGGTGCAGAATCTTGTGTAGAGTAACATGTCCAACTCCAAATAAAATTTGACAAAAGTGGAAAGAAAAGAAAATAATAAAAATAGCATTACATTACATTTTATTAGATTAGGATTTAAAAAATAAAAATAAATATATTATTTTTAAATAAAGGGCACATATGATCTGGGCAAATATTTGCAAAGTATTATGGTATTTTTGGCATGAAATGTTTGAAGGGGTAAACCGAGAGCTTTAACTTCCCACTTACCAGGATTAATGTGCACTGGTTAAATTGAAATGCTTCAAATTTAGAATTTAATAGTTTTGAGGTGAAAAAGGGCAAGCAAAAATAACACAGAAAGAATGTGCAAACTAAAACAATTGCATAGCTGAAACACAAGTTCTGTGGGACTTTCCCAAAGCAGTGCTAAGCAACATCTGGCCAGAAGTTTACTGGACACAAAGTATGCCATACAACAGTTTTCTATATACCTGCTCTTTCTTCTCTGTGTTTCTTTGAGGCAAGGCCATCGCATAGACTTGCCTTGACTTCTTTTCCATGAAACTGGAGGAGCATATGAATGCTGAAGAACTTTTAAAAAATGTTATTATACCTCTATTTTTAGTCTGCTCAGTTGTTGCTGTTAGTTATTGTCTTTTTATAATTTTTGAAATTGCTCTATATCTATAAGTAACTTGCTATAGAGAAATAATGGGGAAAAGACAATGATTGACAGCTACTGACCTTTACAGGTGGGGCTTCCTGCTTCAGTTAAACATTTCCAGGTCGTTTCTATATATATTGAGGTCTTTAGAGGCCCGTTCTTCTTCTTTGTCATTTTCTTTATACTCCACCATCTTGATCTCATTTACAATTACAGGTTTTGAGGATTGTTAACATTGCCACAGGATTTCCTATACCCATTTTGTTACACTTCAACAGAAAGAGCAGTTTTTCTGTTGCAAATCTGAAAAATGCTTCACATCTGCTTGGACTCAAACTGGTGAGATTGTTTTGGTTTTGTTCTATTCATTTTGAGATGTTGCCATAATCTGTTATTTTTTGCATTACATTTTCTTTGAAGATTTATGCTGGTTTCATTATTAAACATTAATCTAAGTGACTGTGTCAATCCAGAATTGGTGTCAGTTTGGTATATGGTGTTAATTGGTTGTGTTGTGTGTAACTTTTAGTTTGAGGTGGAGAAGGGAGGGTGATTTTCTTGTATGTATAAGATTTTATTAATCCACTGTATATATGAGTGCTCCTTAATCGATTATTTATGTGTTTATATTAATCATTTTTTGTACAATAAATTCACCTGTCACCTTTTTTTTATTATTATTTACTGGCATTGACCTCCTAATGGGGGTACCGAGTTTAGGAACTTTGGTGTGAGGTGGAGTACAATGTTCATTTGGCCTAGTCCAAACATTTCTGGTTTGGAAGTGTAGCGGGCATTTGATCTATCTTAAGCTGGTTGTTACAGCAGTATTAGCTTTTATATGACATTGGGAGGTAGTAGAAGCTGAGAATATCATTAATGGTTTAATCATCATTTCTATACTGATAGACATCCATAATATTTTCAGGAATCTATTTTGATAAGCCTGTGGAGCAGATAAATTCCCTCTAACTGTAAATGGTCAAAGCCAGATTTATATTAGATATAAATGGTTATGGTTAGATCTAAGTGTTAACCAAAGACCAAAACAGCTGGCCTTAACTATCACTTAAACTGGATTGGGTATGAAAATAAATTTTGCATATTTATTTGACTTGCTGCTAGATAAGTAGCTTTTTGCAACTGTTTTTCTTTCAGAATCTTCTCTATACACTACTAAAAACCCACTGATAGAATTCTTGTAAAAACATAACAAAGCAAATTTGATAAAGGGCAAATACAGTGGTGTGAAAAACTATTTGCCCCCTTCCTGATTTCTTATTCTTTTGCATGTTTGTCACACAAAATGTTTCTGATCATCAAACACATTTAACCATTAGTCAAATATAACACAAGTAAACACAAAGTGCAGTTTTTAAATGATGGTGTTTATTATTTAGGGAGAAAAAAAATCCAAACCTACATGGCCGTGTGTGAAAAAGTAATTGCCCCCTTGTTAAAAAATAACCTAACTGTGGTGTATCACACCTGAGTTCAATTTCCGTAGCTACCCCCAGGCCTGATTACTGCCACACCTGTTTCAATCAAGAAATCACTTAAATAGGAGCTGCCTGACACAGAGAAGTAGACCAAAAGCACCTCAAAAGATAGACATCATACCAAGATCCAAAGAAATTCAGGAACAAATGAGAACAGAAGTAATTGAGATCTATCAGTCTGGTAAAGGTTATAAAGCCATTTCTAAAGCTTTGGGACTCCAGCGAACCACAGTGAGAGCCATTATCCACAAATGGCAAAAACATGGAACAGTGGTGAACCTTCCCAGGAGTGGCCGGCCGACCAAAATTACCCCAAGAGCGCAGAGACGACTTATCCGAGAGGTCACAAAAGAAACCAGGACAACGTCTAAAGAACTGCAGGCCTCACTTGCCTCAATTAAGGTCAGTGTTCACGACTCCACCATAAGAAAGAGACTGGGCAAAAACGGCCTGCATGGCAGATTTCCAAGACGCAAACCACTGTTAAGCAAAAAGAACATTAGGGCTCATCTCAATTTTGCTAAGAAACATCTCAATGATTGCCAAGACTTTTGGGAAAATACCTTGTGGACTGATGAGTCAAAAGTTGAACTTTTTGGAAGGCAAATGTCCCGTTACATCTGGCGTAAAAGGAACACAGCATTTCAGAAAAAGAACATCATACCAACAGTAAAATATGGTGGTGGTAGTGTGATGGTCTGGGGTTGTTTTGCTGGTTCAGGACCTGGAAGGCTTGCTGTGATAGATGGAACCATGAATTCTACTGTCTACCAAAAAATCCTGAAGGAGAATGTCCGGCCATCTGTTCATCAACTCAAGCTGAAGCGATCTTGGGTGCTGCAACAGGACAGTGACCCAAAACACACCAGCAAATCCACCTCTGAATGGCTGAAGAAAAACAAAATGAAGACTTTGGAGTGGCCTAGTCAAAGTCCTGACCTGAATCCAATTGAGATGCTATGGCATGACCTTAAAAAGGCGGTTCATGCTAGAAAACCCTCAAATAAAGCTGAATTACAACAATTTTGCAAAGATGAATGGGCCAAAATTCCTCCAGAGCGCTGTAAAAGACTCATTGCAAGTTATCGCAAACGCTTGATTGCAGTTATTGCTGCTAAGGGTGGCCCAACCAGTTATTAGGTTCAGGGGGCAATTACTTTTTCACACAGGGCCATGTAGGTTTGGATTTTTTTTTCTCCCTAAATAATAAAAACCATCATTTAAAAACTGCATTTTGTGTTTACTTGTGTTATATTTGACTAATGGTTAAATGTGTTTGATGATCAGAAACATTTGGTGTGACAAACATGCAAAAGAATAAGAAATCAGGAAGGGGGCAAATAGTTTTTCACACCACTGTATTGTAGACTTCACACAATAAATAGGAATTTAATTATTGCTCTTAATGTTGTTTTGGAAACAGGCCTCACCTGACATTTGTCTCGATCAATTTCCTTAGGAACATACTGTATATAAGCTCAAGCAATAGGGAAATAAAGAATAATGCTTTATGTAGAACTCACAAGTCATTGCTTACGTCAACTCTGGAAAGTCACAGTAGCTCCTGCCTATTTTAACTAAAACCCAAGTACTGTATGTACAATCACCCTCCTGTGCTTAAAAAAAAATGTAAAGAAATAAGACAAAAAAGAAGAATGCGACATAATTAAAATCACAGGAACAAAAATGCATAAAAAGTAGTAAAAAACCCTGAGTCAAATCATATCTGCGTGTTGTCAAATAAACAGAAGAGAAATTAATATTAGACTGCTTAAAGTTTGGGATTTTCACCTCACCTTAGGTGCCACTTTAACAAGACCTGAAACGTCACCATATCTGTCATGCCACATGACAAAGCAATCAGTGATATCATAATGTGTTAACAGTGTTGGATGATTGGAGCAATGATAAATCTTCAACCAAAAAAAGTAAAAACAAATAAATAAATAATAATGAAAGCATCAAACATTACAAAATATGTTTATTGGGCTGTAAAACCTGAGGAGGTTAATGTGGGATGTTTGCGGCTACATATATCAATATATTATTTGGAGGGGAATATGTGTACTTTAGTTGTTACAGTCATTCTTGGATGTTTTGTATTGATGTGGCAAGGTGGCACTTTCACTTCAAGGATTTGGAATCCTTATTTTGAATTCTGCACCTGGTGGTTCTGCGTGTGGAGTCTATATGTTTGGCATCTTTGTGAATTTTTCTTTAGGTATTCTGGTGTTCCTTCTAGAAAAAAAAGTTTGATTTGATGTCGCTGTAAATGAGGGCAGACATTGTGATGGGCTTGAATCCCATCTTGGGCTGTTTACTGCCTTGTTTGAATAGACTCCAGCTCCCTGCTTAACCCTGAACTTAGAATTGAAAATGTCATATTACGTGTTGCATTGTTTTTTTTCTGCATCTTTATTTTCAGTTTTCTTGGGTAAATAAATGGTAAACTAACATGATAATACTATCAAAATGACCATTGTGGTTCATAACACAACAAATTCTATTAATTTTGCATGCAGAAATGAGAGTTGGTTTGTTTCTTGGTGTGTTCACATCATCAAGTTTATGTGTCAGTGTGCTGAGCCTTTCAGTGTTATTTTGCACTATAAATCACTAGCACTGATTCTTTGTGTTATGCAGTAGTGAGAAGGATGAAAGTGAGCTTTTTCAAAGAATGGTTAAAGCAAATGTGGTTAATTTAGCTCTTCTCATCTATAAAGACATTGGAAGGAGATTTTTTTTGTGCAATCACCTTTACTCATCTCATGTTCTACAACTCTTTGATGGCCAGTGCCATTTTGTACTCTGGTGAGCTGTGCCAGTAACATCACTTCAAGAGAGGCCCACAGAATCAACAAGCTAATTAAAAGTACAGACTCAGTTATGGGATGCTCTCTTGACTCCCTGAAGGTAATAGCAAAGGAGAGAATAAAAACAAAACTGAGTGTCATTATGAACAATTCTGCACATCCCCTCTCTGTGACACACTAACACTGAGTACTTTCAGCCAATGAATTATTCAGCAGAAGTGTGTCAAGAAACGCAACTGGGGCTGCTTTATACCAACAGCAATATGTCTGCATAATCATTCACTGTGACTGTGAAGTCAGAAGTGTTCTTTCTTTTCCACTTTTTAGTTTTGTTTCTTTTTAGTCATTCTGGAGTGTGTGTTCAGGCCATAGTATGTGTGTGTGTATTTATTTATTTAATGATCTTCTGTAAAAAAACACATTTCCTCCAGGGACAAATTAAGGTCTGTCTGTCTGTCTCACCACTGGATAAACACTGATTACTTCAGACTGACGTGTATAAATGATACAGTTATTGTTATATTTTATATGTTTGTTTTCCAGGTAGTTTATCATATTCTGTTTTGTTGTGACCTGTATATTGAACCCTTCTTAAATAATTATCACATTTTGTCAGCAATAGGGTGTTTTCGTTGTGCTTTATCTACTGGTGGCTTGAATCTTTTTCTTCCATTCTATCCAAATGTTCCTCTCTCTATGTGTGTTTGTTTCATGCTGGTAGGAACTAAGCTCAAAATGTAATTTTATTAGAAAAACAAATATCATCATTGTTTTAGATTAAATAATTCAAAGTTTGCAAAATGGGAAATGTGAAAATGATTAAAAATCTTGACAACCGCTGAAGCTGCAAGTAGTAATATTAAACTATTGAGCAAATAAAGTACCCTCCCCGAAACTTAGGCCAGATGTTAATGAATGCAAATGAAATTTATGAATAAAATGCCACTTGCATCTTTAGGACTTAAAAGGAAAAACTGCAATACATATAATCTAGAAGAAAACATATTAGGGTTGATGAATCAAAGCAAAAGTAAATGTAGTGTGTGTTTGCAGAACAGCTGGAGGCTGTTTAATAAATCAGTGTATTACTCCTACAGTGCATCATGGTGGGAGGAAGCATAATGGTTTAAGCATGTCTTAGAACAAATCAAGTAGGTGATTTGTACAAAATTAATTAAACTATGTGCAAATTGAATCAGCTCAATATTTTACAAAGACACACAGAACCTACTGGGATACAGCTTAATGATTAAAGGCTCATTCAAGAAGTACTTTAATGACTCTGAGCAATGTTTATGGTATAGCAATGAAAGAGATGCATGCAGATGGGCTAAAATTTAGAACACCTCTGCAAAGGGCTTACAATCACCCTATTAGGTGAAATCATATAAAAGACTTGTAGATTCATAATAAAATTATGGGCTATGAGTTAGGAGGAAACACTGAAGGAATTCAATCTTTTCCTGTTATGTAAATGGAAATTGTAAAGTACCTAGCAAAATAAGTATACATACACATTCTCGGACCAACTTAATATAATTCTGGGTCATGAGGGGTGATGGGTGCAAGTCAGGAAAAAGCCCTGGACATAACCAAAGTGTTTCAAAATTTTTATGGAATTAGGACCTTTGAGGCAATTAACAAGTTCTACAAGATAAACAATGAGGAACAAGCAGAAGCTGATTAAGGGCAAAAGTCTGGAAAAATTTATGAATTACATCTTCACACAGAGAACTGGGTGTATAAGAAAAACAAATTGCCCATTTGTCTAGTTGAGAGATACAACTGTAAAAGCTCAACTTCATGATATTCTTCTATTAGTAAGTGAATAGAAAATGACAAGCTCTCTTGTTTTCTGTAAAATATTTTTCATGTTTTTACCCAGGAGCACCTTCAGTTTTTAAAATAAGAACAATAAAGTATAGAAACCCACCACCCTTACATTGAAAATGTAGCTTACCAATGTATACTTAGCAATCTGTTTGAGAAAGAAATATTCAGGATGTAGTTGTCTTATTTCAGTTAAATATAAAAAGTTTTATATCTATGGAAATATCTGCATATAAATTAGAGGAATTGTGTTAAACAAAATTAAAGTAGCCTGTTTATCTGAGTTATAAAAAACAGTAGACTGTGAACAGAAATGAGATTTCATGTCTGCTCTAAGGTACAACATTCTGCAGATAAATTATATTTTTAATTTGTGGAGCCAAAAACTTGTAAGGAAGCAAACATTCAAATGTATACACCAAAACAAACTTTAGTAGGCCATGCTTTCAACTAAACATATTTCTTGGAAAAAGCTATGTTCCTCACATACACATAAGGATGTACTATACATTCTCAGTCCCAGTTAATCCAGGGTGATGGGATACAGAGCCTGTCTCAGCAGCACTGGGTGCAAGGTGGAAAACAACTATGGTCAGTGCACTTGTCCAACACAGAGCACACAAAACCCCAAAATCTCTCACACTGGGGCCAATTTCAATTTGCCAGTTAACCTAGCCTACATGTCCTGGGAATACCCAGAGGAAAACCTTATAGTCATGGAAGCAGTTATAAGCAAGTTCCACTCGGACAAGGACTGAGTTAGGATTCAAACTAGAGGTCTGGGCGGTACTAATGTTTTGGTCCCACTCCCAACCACTCTCTATTAAATTCCATCCGACTCCCATGTGCTATTGCCAACTTTCTCCCACACCTACTGCAAGGTTCCATTCATCTTCAAACAATATTTCTGTATAACCCTTTAAAAGTCACTTAAACCAGGTACATAGTCTAAGGGGATATTAATAGCATCAGGATTTAAAAGGGGAAGAAAACAATCACAAAGATGTGAGTAAATCTGCTTTGTTTTTAATTTATTTTTCACACAAAACATTTAGAGCTGCTGCATTATCATATAAAAAAAATAGATGACCTGCAATGTCTTCTTTTTCAGACCTGAAAATCAACATATATATTAACACCCTGTATTGAAGACATGTATGTATATAGGGGCAAATATAAATATATACACATAGTGTACCTATTTTTTTTAGGAATTTTCTCATAATTTTATATACGTGATTATCCTCCTACTCCTAAGGATGTGAATGAAATCTAATCGCCTGCTGTACTCCATCACCCTGGATTAAGTGGGTTTGAGAATGTATAAAATGTTAATATAAAATTTAATTGCAAAGAAGTACAACTGCAGCAGAATGAAAGCTTAGACAAATTTATTAAAATATCCTCTTTCTAAAAATTGGGTATTTTACTCTTCACTTTACATAAGGATAATTTTACATTAAATTTTCTTTTCTCAAATATGGCTACTTGGATTAGTTTCCTCATTGTCTTTGTTTCTTCTTCTACCCTCGTGTACCCCAATTCAAAACAATGATCTCCTTTAGCAGTGTCTTTTTGCCAAGATATATACATTCTATAGTGAGGGAAGTGATTAAGCCAGACTCGCTATAAAAGCCAAGACAGTTCCAAACTAAAATAAACTGTTTCATTTAGTTTTATTTTGATTTTTTCATTCTTTGCATTCTCTTTCCTACATTTGCATACTCTGTATTGTTCAATACATCCGTAAAGACAATGTTCTTGTTCATTCTCATCTGCCACGTCTTTATTTGCTGACAGCACGGCTCTGAAATCTTTTCCTCCCAAGATGGGTGGATATTCCAACAATACATATACTGTACATTGCTTACATTTCTGTCACTTCAAGTGTCATTTGGAAAGTATAGTCGTCCCTGTTCCCCCTGACTTGTGGGTTGACTTTTTGTATTTTATTCCATGAGAACCATGGAGTATACTGCCAATGATTTTTTTTTTCAACCTTACTTAATAAAGAGGTCTGCTCAATTCTTTCCTACCACAGTTCATAAAAAAGCACTTGGACATTAAACGTTCGATCCCCGCAAGTGGAAGAAAAGATGCATACACCCGATGAGCCTCAATTAGGGCGAAACACATGTCATGTACTCTTTGTATTTCTATACACACAAACACACACACACACAGAGTATGGTCTGAACACACATCAGAAATTTCAAAAAGAAAGAAAACATCTGAATTGGCTCTCACAGTCACAGTGAATCATTATACAGGCATATTGCCATTGGTATAAAGGAGCCCCAGTAGCAATCCTCTTAACACACTTCTGCTGAATAATTTGTTGGCTGAAAGTATTCAGTGTTAGTGTGCCAGAGAGAGAATGTGCAGCATTGTTCATAATGACACTCAGTTCTCCTTTGCTACTACCTCCAGGGGGTCCAGAGAGTGTGCCATAACCGAGCCTAACTTTTAATTAGCTTGTTGATTCAGTGGGCCTCTCATGAAGTGATACTTCCAGCCCAGCACACCACAGTATAGAAAAGTGCATAGGCCATCACAGAGATGTAGAATATGTGAAGGATGTCACTACTCCCATTAAAGGAATGCAGTCTCTAAGAAAAAAGAGCCTGCTCTGCCCTTTCTTACGTATTTCCTCTTTGTTAGATGACCAGAACATGTGTCATTGATGAGGACCCACAAGTTCTTGTAGCAGTGTACTACCTCAACATCCTCGCTCTCAATAGTGACTTGACATAGAGGCTTGTTGGTGCGGCAAAAGTCAATAACCAGTTCCTTAGTGTTATGGATGTTAAAATGCAGACAATTCTCTTTGCACCAAGGAACAAACTTCTCCACCTGATTCATGTACTCTGTCTCATCTCCTTTATCAATACTGCCAATAAGTGCATCTGAGAATTTCTGCAAGCGTCTTGTACTGGCGTTATATATATAGTTAGAGGTGTACCGAGTGAAGACAAAAGGAGACAGGACTATCCCTTGTGGTGCTCTAGTGTTTCTCACAACCATATCAGAAACACAGTCCTTGAGTCTCACAAACTGCCGTCTGCTTGACAGATAATCCGTTACCTAAGACACTGTAGGCTCATCCACCTGCATATCTCTGAGTTTACCCCTAAACAGGGATTACCTCCATTCCTATCTTTGTTCAACAGGCAAACTTCAGTGGGCCAGATGGTCTACCACAAGACGGCTCATATAGTCCAGGACCAGTCTCTCAAATGTCTGCATGATTTGAGACATAAATTCCACTGGTCTGTAGTCCTTAGATGAAAATGTGCCTGCCTTCTTTGGAACAGTAACAATGCAGGATGTTTTCCACAGCAGCAACACTTTCTGGAGTCTTAGGGACAGACTGAACAGCTAACTGAGAACACCACAAAGCTGGTTAGCACAAGAACCCATGAACTCGAGGACTGACTTATTGTGTTTATTTAACTAAACATATTAAATCTTACCTTGGTTTAAACTATGGCCAGGAAAATTTAGCAACTGATTTGTGTAAATGTTGACTTCTAAGATAACAACTAGCATTAGCAGGATTTAGAAAGACAATGTGCAGTCAAACAAGGCTATTCTAAAAACTTTTCAATAGAATTCTGCACAACAAATTAATCTTGAAACCTGAGACCAATAGATTAATGGCCACAAAAACAAGACACAAACATTCTAAGTGAGTTCTTTAGTGGAGTTTCTCAAAAATCTGGCCTGAGATCATTATTTTTTAAATTGACATAAATGACACAGTCTTACAAATGTATCAATACAACTATTTACCAAACTTGGGAAGCAGCAACTATTTCTGAGCAATTCCCACAAAAGGTGAAATACTTCAGGAGATGCAAACATGTGTTACTAGAAGATGACAAGAACATCCATCCATTATTCAGCCCGCTATGTCCTAGCAACAGGGTCACAGGGGTCTGCTGGATGCCAATCCCAGCCAACACAGGGCGCAATGCAGGAAACAAACCCCAGGCAGGGCGCCAGCCCACCACAGGGCTCGCACACACACACACACACCAAGCACAATTTAGAATCGCCAATGCACCTGACCTGCATGTCTTTGGACTGTGGGATGAAATCAGAGTACCCGGAGGAAATCCACGCAGACACGGGGAGAACATGCAAACTCCACGCAGGGAGGACCCAGGAAGTGAGCCACTGTGCCAGCCATGACAAGAACAATAAATATTAATACTGAATGCTACAAAAACAAGGTAGTTAGAGCAAAGATGTAATACCATCTTTCCAACCTGTTACAGTAAATAGGGTTAGATGTAACATCTAAGGCTCATTTATAAAAGCAGTATAAGAAAAGTAATGTGTTCTGTCTTTTAATCAGATCCTTCTTTTTAAAAACATGTGTGCTCAAGATAAAGCTAAACTACAATAAATGATTAAAGGAGCAAGAAGTCACTGGAGATAACTGACATTATGTGGAAGAGCTATATGTAACCCTTTTCCTGTTAAACATCATATCCTGATTAATGTTTCTCTTCCTCTCCAATATACATTTAATTTTGCCAGTTAAAATTGTGTGATGTAGAATAAAAAAAAAAATACACTTTGCCATGATTTGGCTGGAGCTCTGCCCAGTCCCTTTTTCATTTTATGATTTTGACTCTTTCAATTGTTAATTGTTTTCCTCCTTCAAATGATCATTAGAGTAACAGGGTCCAGGTCTTTAATTCTGACTCATTCTCAGGTGTTGTTGCTGCTACTTTAGTTCTGTCACCTAAGGGCTAAGTAAAGAGAAAATTGTAGCTTCAGGTTTATTTTCTTTTTTTTTTGTGTTGAAGCATTGCGTCCTGTTTCTTTTCAAGTGTCAAGCTTCTTTGAAGTTTCACTCTTTGGCATTCTGGTCTCAGGTTTTTGATCTTGTTTGTCAATTGTAAGAGTTTTGAATTATGTATTTGGTTATTGGTCATTAGAGGTATCTTCTGATTTTTTTTCTTTCCTTAGATTTTTGGTTCTTTGTCTTCAGTTTTCTAGTTTTTAGGGTTATTTTTCCTTCTAAGTTTTACAAAAAAATTTAGTACACTTCCCCTACTTCTTGTTTTTCAGGTTCTTGCCATTTTTTTCCCCGTTTAATTTTTAATAGGATTTTGTTTTGGGATATCTTGTATTGAATTAGTAATCAATTACTCATTTCAGATATAACTAATTAGAAGTTCTAAGGTTTTTGGTTTGGGTTTTGTGTCTTGCCTTTCTCTTTGGGTTGACTTCAGTAAAACAGACAATAATTTACAGGAGAATTTTTTTTTTTACTCTGGTTAGTTACTTGTTAATGGTAAGGAGTACCTTAAGTAAGGCTATGATGAATTGTCATGATCAGCCATTTCTACAGCACTGAATCAGAGTCAGAGTTTATTTCCATACATGTAATATAATATAATATAATATGATATAATATAATATGAGTTTGATTAGTGCAGTTCATTTTTTATTCAGGTATTTATTATTTAGTTTGTTTTTTTTTTTTTTTTTTTTTGGCAAACTTTAATTTTGTTACCATCTTGTTTCTGTTTATGTGACGCTCTTTCTAGTGTCATATGACCATAACTGACACATTGCTAATGTCACAGGATGTGACGCTGTAAATATGGTTGTGGTCACAACACTCAGTTGATGGAACTATGTTTTGTTATTCTCAGCCCTATTGTTTCCTGGTGCTTTTGACCTCCGTGTTTTGTTTTCACCTTTGATTAATGTATTGCTCCATTGATTTTGGTTAACTGTTTATTTGATCCCATGGTTTTAAAGCCTGCCTTTTCCCCTGACCACATCTGTTGCCTATGATTTTCATCACCTGGGGTCTCTATTTGGAGTCAATATTTTATAAGTTTCAGTGTGATTTTTACCACATGAGCAAATAAAATGAGATTTACAGAATTTTAGATTGATAAATGTCAACTCAACTTAAAATCATGCATGTCTGCAAAAGCTGCTGGCTACTTTCCATTATCTCCTGCCAGTAATAATGAATGGCTTAAAAATCCATCCATCCATCCATCCATCCATTTTCCAACCCGCTGAATCCGAACACAGGGTCACGGGGGTCTGCTGGAGCCAATCCCAGCCAACACAGGGCACAAGGCAGGAAACAAGCCTGGGCAGGGTGCCAACCCACCGCAGGGCTTAAAAATCACTTTTTAAATTATTATTTATGATCTAATCACCATATAAATTTAGCCATGTTCCTGAGTTATGTCTTTATTACAAACCAATGAAAGAACACAGAAAACAAAACTTGAGTGAATGTGAACTTTAGGTACTACAGACTAAAGTAGACAACCACAAAAACATTCTTTTTGCTGGTTTGTCAGCGAGAGTCACAAATAAAAAGAAATAAACAAAGGTGAAACAAGTGACAGCAGATGAGTGAAGAGAGCAATAGCAATGTGCCATTAATCCATGCATAGACCACCGCCAGTACCGTGGAACTCCCTTGATGTGTGTTGATGGACAAAGTACTGCAGACAGAAAAGGAAACACAACATCAAAAGACCCAGGCTGTATGCTTGGAATTGCAAAAAATTAAGAACATTCTTAATGAACATTTTTTTGCTAAGTAAATATCAATGTTTAAATACATACAAATCTCTTTACATTCAATGTACAACATTGAAACATCTTATTTGCCATTGCGTTGATGTCCTGAGGGGCCTATCTTGGGTGACAGAGGCAGTCCATATTTCTGCAGTACATTGTGCAGTACAGCACTGTAGGACTTGAAAAAGAAATTTTAACTTGCCCACTTGGCGACAGTCAATAAAATGTAGGAATTGAGTTCATTTTAATTTGATTTTCACTTCATAGGGAAAAAGTATTCAGTCTGACCCAAGAGTTTAGATGCTGAGAGCGTCGTCCTTGAAGTGGCTTCTCATTCCTGTCAGAATACTGGCACACAGGTTTGGCTTGACTGACTGGGTCTCAGCTTCTGGTCCACAAAGAGAAGAGTGGCTCATAGCTTTTAGGTTCAGGGAGAAGATTTCAGAGGTTTTCAGTCACTTTGGAGTATACCCCTTTCATTTTGAATCAGAGAGAATTCTTGAACATCATTTAACTTGCCATTCTCTGCCTCTGTTTTTTTTTTCATTTTGAGAGATGGGGTACATGTTGTTTTAAAGGAAGAAATAACATTCTCCTGATTGGATTAAAGTCACTTCCAGTTACAAAATCAGCGTCTTCTAATAGGCATGTTATTCTATCCATCCTAGTTGTCATCCCTTGAAATGCAGGTCTGTATTTTTGCTTGAGTCCACTTTGTGCCATCTGGCTATAGAGGGGCCTCTGGAGTGATGTCAGTTCAACTCTGATTTACACCTTTATTGGATGAAGTCCAGGCAGAGTCTGGTTGAAGCTGGAGTTCAGTCACTTAGTTTGAAATGCAAGTGGAGGAAGGCACAGCAGAATGCACACATCCCTGTTAAATCTGCTTTTTTAATTGGCCGGGTTTGCCACGAAAGCCTAGTAGAATGGTCAATGCCTGCATTGTCCCACAGAAAACCTTTGTGGGGCTGTACAGCAGTATGTTGCTCGACAGGACCAAACATCACTATCTACCTTTTAATGAACCAATGGTCCATTCAGCAACTGACCTTGTGCCTGCGTGCATTTCAATATAGAGTACCTTCTATCTTGTGGTGCTTGTGGGTTGGTGAGAGGTGTGAGGAGCTACCCACTATCACGTGAAAGAAAGATTATATACATGTTGCTGTGTGTTTTACAACATAATTGGAAATGGCAGCATTAGCTCTTTCTGAGGATTTCATCAAGGACAGGCCACACATGGAGAGAGTTTCTGGGGATCGCAATGACTTTACACCTCATGATGTTGACAAACGTATAAGCCAAATTAGGCTACTTTTAGTCATCCTCTTGGAATTGTGTGCTGAACTGGAGCCACCATTACTGAGACCATCACAAAGAATATGTGATGCTTAAATGTGTCTGACTATCATTGTTGAGAAGTGGTCCAGCTGAACCTGCAATTCCCTTATTTTATTAAGAAGTATTTTCTGGAGCAGGTTTCAGGGTTATGCTGTGTGTAATGATTGGCTTCTTGGTTATGCTGCCATTGCCAGTTATGTCATACAACACATAGCACCCCCCTTTTGTAGACAAAATAGATAGGCTAAACACTAAGGCAATTAACATTAGGCATATGCATTAATTAAGTGTTATTACCAACACTGAAGACAGATGTATTGAGAAAGCTTGTCAGTTAACTGTAATAGATTTAATTCAAGAACATATCAGTGTGAGTGATACACCAGTGAAATTTGCAGTGAAATGAGAATCTGTTCACTTAAATATCGTGCAGCCTGGAGTCACTAAAATGCCGACAAATCTGCATAAGACTTACGGATGGTTGAAATGCTATGTGAATTTTCACAGATAGTGTTTTGTAAATCCTGTGTTTTGCGTAAGAAATGACATGCATATTTCCAATCATAAGCAGGTTTTATACATGAGGCCCCCTGGTTTCTCGTTTTTTTGTTTTTTTTTCACAAATATCATTACATACATTTTAGGTCCTGTACCATACATAATGTATACAAGTGTTTTTTTTGCTAAATACGGCTTGCACTTTACTTTTCTGTTTCATATTATTTACAACATTTTTGTAATCCACACTTAGCATACGTAGGTAAAATGAGTTTCCAATGGAAAGGAAAGTATAATTATAGTTTTTTTTTCTTTTTTTTTTGCTGTTATCCATTTATCCGTTCTAAGAAACTGAACCACTAATCACTGTCTTCGTTTTAAATAATTATATGCAATGAGACAGAAATGACAGGGCCGGGGTTAATCAGAAATCACCTTACATTATATCATCAGTTCTGATCTCAGCAGTAAGAAGCATGAAGATGAGTACATATATTTTCTTACTTGTCTTCATATCACATTTTTTTGTTTTTCAAGTTTATAAATAATCTCCTTAAACGAGGTAATGTCTATCAATAAAAATTTGATCACAAAAAAGGTAACATCTTAAGTTATAATTTTCAAGTAGGTATTCAAACAACCATACTAAAAGAGAGTAAAACAAAAAAAAATTCTAAGTCCTTAGAAATGAGATGCTACTCTTACTATAAAAATACTAAACATATGCTAACAAATAAAAGTTGCACTATTTTGTTAATTTTCTTTTATAACTTGTTTAACATTTAAAACAACTTTATCCAACTTGTAAATGAATGGTGTTCTTTGCACTTTCACAGATTTGTAAAACCCCAATTTTTTTCCTTCTGACCGAGCTGCACTTGTTTTTATTACATTGTGTTTCACTTAAAGCTTTCAAAAGTGATAAAACATAACCATGCCTCCATTGATCTTATAATAAAACAGTTATTATAGCACAGTCATATTATTATCAAAAATAATAACTTGGCTTTTAATTTAGCTGCATCATATAGTTATGTGCATTTTGAACACCTTCAGGGTGTAGCATTACATGATATGCATATATTGCAGGGCACTATTATTATATTATATATATTAATGCATATTACTTTACGTTCTGCAACTGCTGAATTATAAAATCTGAAGTTATCTTTACTACGCAGTTATGCATAGTTGTTTGTGCTTTTTCAAAAGATTTAGATCCCAGTGACATTTTATTTATAAACTACATCTGTCACACTTTACAAACATTTATCATTAACATATATCTTTATTTAGAACACATGAAGTTTACACATTTGACAGAAAATCACAAATAAACAGCATAATTAAAGGTAAATTGAGATTATAATTCGTTAATTTAACTTAGTGGTAAAAGAGGTATGATTTTCAACCATCAGCAATGAATTAAATAGCTTACGGTGATATTTCAAGACTGTCATGTTGATGAAATACTTAAAGTATCTTAACATCTGCATCATCTGGTGCCCAAGTTTACAAAAATGATGACAGGCTTTCATTTTATTTTTGTTTGACTCAAATGTCCTACTTTTTCTGTTTATATAATATGACAAGGTGCCAGAACTTGCAACAAGCACAAACTGCTTTCATCATCCTGTAGCAGAATATTTATTGAACAAAAAAAAAAAAAAAAACGTAAGTATTAAAAGTACATAAAAAAATAGATGACTAAATAAATAAGAAATAAACAAAAGCTGCTTCTTTGAGAACTAATAGCCTTTTTTATATTTAGTACACACTGCATTCTTTGTCAGATTTCTTTAATTGATCTTTTATGTAGCTGTCCATTAGCTGCAATGCTAGACAACACATGCACCAATATTTTACTCATCTTTTTGAATAAATATTATAAAAAAACAGTATGCAATTTGTGTTTTAACTTCTGTATTCTGGTAATATTGAAATACATTCATTCATGGAATTTCACCTTTTGCTGACAGTACAAAATGTCTACATGTCCACTAGTGAAGACAAAAATAGTGCACAACAATTCTTTTCACACTGTTGCAGCCCATATTCTGAAATCCCATAGTTTGTAGGGTGTGTGAAGCAGCATTATAAAAGAAAACTGAGCTGAATTAAAAAAGGATTAAAAATTAAAAAGGATTACAATTTTAATAAGGCATTTTGACTCAGGATTGTTTAATGGAGCAGGCCTACGTAAATCCATATTTGGAGGTACATAGAAAGTACTGCTTGGTGGCTTCCTATCTTAAGAACTGTGCAGGTTTGAAGGATGAGTTGTAACCCTTCTTTCCCTGGCATCACAACTGTTTTTCACCTCATTGTCGTATTAACATGGTTAAAGTTCCACATTTTTTAAAATATGTGGATCTATAATATAATGGACTGTTTATCAAATGGCTCTCTGCACTGGGTAAGAATAGAGTTTCAAGTGTTGATTTGATAAATATACCCTAAGAATTGGTTTTATTCATAGTTTTTTTTTTTGTTTGTTTTTTTTAAAAGCAGTATGTGTTTGATTGTTTAGTTATAATAATAAAAAAACAGTATTTTTGGCATTAAAATTCTGGTAAGGCCACCCATACCTGGAAGAGAAACTCTGTCAGAAGGAGTGGATCCATCCTGAGAAGCTATGCACAGGGTGTGTGTGTGTGTGTGTGTGTGTGTGTGTGAGTGAATATGAGTGATGAGAGTATACAATACAATATAATTTATTTTTGTATAGCCGAAAATCACACAAGAAGTGTCTGCAATGGGCTTTAACAGGCCCTGCCTCTTGACAGCCCCCCAGCCTTGACTCTCTAAGAAGACAAGGAAAAACTTCCAAAAAAAAAAAAAAAACCCTTGTAGAGAAAAAATGGAACAAACCTTGGGAAAGGCAGTTCAAAGAGAGACCCCTTTCCAGATAGGTTGGGCATGCAGTGGGTGTCAAAAAGAAGGGGGTCAATACAATACAATACAATACAATACAATTCACAGAACAGAACAAACAGTATGTGAAGATCAGACCTGTTTTCTCTGCTTAAATCTACTGATCTTGAATTGTGGCCACTGGCAGTCTCAGGAAAGATCCTGGCTTGGATTGACTCTGCTCACGGAGCTGGGGAAACTGAGTGCTAATAGAGTTGCCTTTGACCACAAGTGAGTGGTGTGAGATTAAACCAGTTGCAATAATATGCTCAAAAAAGAAACATGGCTTTTCACAATGTATTAGGCTATCAGCATCAATGATGATAAAATGTTAGCTACTGTAAAGTATGCCATAAACAATCACACTAAATTAACATCTATGAACTTCTTATTTTATCAACCACTAAATGACTATTATGTATAGTATTATTTAGATATATAAAAAGATATTGCAGCATTAAATACTCAGTACTGAAAGCATAATCACAAATGAATAATCATAAATTTACAGATTTTTTCAGTGTGCAAAGAACTAAATCATGTGTATATACAGTAAGTAATCGATGTGATTCAAGAGAATAAGGACAACTACTCCAAGATAGCGACAAGTGCAAGTTCAAACATCAAGCATTACTTTGCATCAGAATATCAACCAATGGGTTGTTTGAAAGAGTTCTATCCTTCAAATTTCAAGGTGGAACTAAAAAGTTCAGGTATGCTTAGAACACTGCAGGGTCCAAGGTCCTGCCCCAAGCAACCTGGCAACAGGCTGGTGGTCCCAGGCATGAATACTATTTCATGTACTTCGAAAAACATTTTTTCACACAAAAAATAGCACTGAGCATAAAATGGAAAATTGGAAAAATGTGATTATACAACTTTTAACAATATGCTTAGTTACTGAGGCAAGTTTTCTACAAAAGTAATTTTTGCATTATAGCTCCATCTGCTGGGAGAGGGAAGGCACTGCCTGACATGCCCGTAACACTGACACAGTATGTTCTTGAATATAAAATCACACTGTGAAAAATGTTTACATAAACTATTAATAAATTGATAGAACTATCCATTTTTTGATTGTATGTATTTTTCTGATTGGTATTTGTTGCAAATTACTATAGATATTCAAAAATATACTTACAGTATTTTGCATGACCTTAATCGTCGTTTTATGTCTGTATTATTTTGGTAAACTGAGTGAGATTTTTGGTGCAGCAGGTAATGATAAGAAACAAAAAAAGGGCATAGTGTCTAAAAATAAAGTTAAAAGAACTTGGGGTTATTGGTAGCAACCCATTATAAAAATATAAGCATGCAAAGCTGGTAAAACTCCCTGTGCCATCATGTTAAACATGTACAGCTTCAGGCATTATAGTAAAAATATGGCATCTAACAAACTGCCCACCCAGCTTAAACACTTGAACAAAAGTCCATGTGCTTTTTAAAAATGTTCTTAAATAAGATTTAACAGTAGAATTACCAAAGACTACAAAAAGCTAGTAATTCCGGCCCACCTTAAATCTCTTCACACCTCTCCATCAGCGTCTTTTGTCTTGTAAATGTGTCGATCAACACAAGGAGCAAGCAGCCTACTATTCTCCAACCACCAACCAATCACCGCAGCTCAATTCGCAAAGAAGAAACTCAGTGCTCAGTATTTATCATGGAGTCAGTTGCCTGGAATTGTATAGGGAAAAAATATATTGTTATTTAGAACACATGTATTTCATATGTGTTCTGTGTCTACAACAATCTATGTAAACACATCGTTAAAACAGAAGCGTTTTTATGTTTTAGTAATAAATGGCAAAATGTAATCGTGAACTGCATAATTTGTGAAGCCTGAAGTACAAATATCAAATAAACATTTTCACAAAAGGTGCAAGTATAATACAACAGCTTCTGTGGTGCAGCGGTAAGAACTGCTGTCTTGTAACTAAGAGGTGGCCGGTTTGATTGTGGCAACCTCGCAAATTTACCGTTTTGAGTAGTGAGCTGCTCTTATTGTTAATATTATACAATAAAAACATAAATTTGATTTGTGTCTGTAACAGCCAGTGTAAATTTATAGTACTTGTAAAAGTTAGCTTTTTTTTCCACTTTTATTTTATTATTAGGGATAGCAGGCTGCTTGCTGCTTGCGTTGATTGACACATTTACAAGACAAAAGACACTGACAGAGGTGCGAAGGGATTTAAGGTGTGCCGAGTTTTTTCGTAGGCTAAGTACCATTTTTGAAAATGTATGTGAGCTGAAGGTCTAGAAGCACTCTGAGCTTGACAACTATAACTTTTGTTTAATTAGAACCAACACTTTACTGTGTGTAAACATAGACCAAGCTAAAAAAAAATGTAATATTGTGAAGCATATGAAAACAGGAAGAAACAAATAAATAGTCAGCTACCCAAACAACCTAGTTATTACACACTCTACAAAACATTAAACGTTAAGCAAATGTCAGACAACTAACTTGCTGTGAATGCAGAGATGTTATCGTAAATTCAGTGAGGTGATAAGTAAATGGAGCATTCTGACATAATATGCATGTGGATTACACACTTTGCTAATTGTAACCTTTACACAAAAATAAATACTTCACTAAAATCATTGAGAAGAGAATATCTTATTTTTATGTACAGCAATATTTTCAAAACATCAAAATTGCAAGGATTAATATTGTATTCTCAAATGGAAAATATGGCTTTTCTCTATATCTGCTTATAATAAATGATTGTTTAATTATAGTTTATTTTGCTAAAATTCACCACAGTCTCAAAGTCTGACTGACTTTAAAATTTTCCAATAGTATAAATAAGCCAAGGAGGAAATTTGCAAGACTGAAAAAAACGGTATCCGCAAGCACAGAAAAAGGATCTTGAGCTGTCGGCGATGACAGAGCCTTGCTTATTTAATTATAGATCTGTCTGATGGTGACAACAGCTTTGATTCTGTGAAAATCCACACTGCAAGTCTTACCACAAGTTAACTAAGCTTAATAGTGAAGGTCAGGTTGTTGTCAGGTAGGTCTTAGAGGATCTAAATGCCATCTTTGTACAGATGCAGATATATAATGTCAGTTCACAGCATATCTTACTTAACTGTGAAGAAATGGTCATTAATTATATTATTTCAGGGCACATATAGAAAGCAGTCATTTGCAATGGAAACTTGGTGTGAGTATACTGTGGGAAACCCACTTCTATCATTGCAGTAATACAGATAGTAAAATCATACTGAGAATTCTTAACATGATGCTCTCAAGCTTTAGTTTGGATGAATCTACAAGAAATGTAAGTGTTATCTTTTACACTGATCTATCCTTTAATCCTCTCATTTGCACTTAGAAATGTTGACAGATTTAAAGCAGTTTATTCATTTTCAACAAACCTAAAAGAATGAATTAAATCTTCTATCAAGAAGTTACTACTGTAATGCTGTCCTGTTATTCAGTTAATTAATCATTATTTTGTATAATTCCCTTCACAAAACAGACTACATAAGACACTTAAAAAAAAAAAAAAAAAAAAAAAAGTAAGAAGATTTCAGCAACCTCATTCAAATGCTGTGACTGCTCTGTGGGAAAAAAAATCCTTGTCTTTAAATGACAGCCAAAGATGGCATACTTCTATTCATGTAAATTATTTCTTAGTGTGGGAGAGACAGAAATGTGTTTTCTGCTTCTGATTAAATGAAGTCTATGTTCAGTGTTGTCACTGCTCTAATTCTCTTAATTGTTTATAGTATAGATTTGTTAAAGTAACTTAAAAAGAAATTTACTATAGAAAGGTCAAACTGGCAGTTTGAATAACTGTTTTTTTGCATTATATCCTTGGCTGCTGAGACTCTTGCTTTAGGTATGTTTTATGAAATGATTCAAGTGAATCATCATCACATTTCCCGATTTCAAGATTCTCCTTTCTAGGTGACTCTTGAACAACCAGTATTCAAGCAGGTACCCAGGGCATTCATGGACATTTCTTTATACATTGTCTGTTGACTTTCTAACCACTCAAATGAAGAAACAAGTTAGAGTTTTTGTAAGCCTTTCTTCTTTATACATTGTGAAGGTTTTTTCATTATTAGTTTTTTTTGTTTTTTTTTTGCTCTTGATACATCCTGGAATTTAATTTGTATTTTACAATAAAGCCTTGCAGGCAATAATGAAATAAATATGCATATCCTTTGAAACTGAAATACAGCAACTGCACATTTCAAATAAACTAAATAGGAATCCAATATGTTTTTTTCTTTTTAAACACTTCTGTACCCCTTTATATAGACCTGCAAAAATGAAATAAGCAGATCCTGAGAATTATGGAAAAGGTAAGAGCAATGTTTGGTGTTTATAAGGCAGAGTGATGGCTCTGTGGCTAAGGATCTGGAAGGTTGCCAGTTCAAATCCTATTACTACCAGAAGGGATCCTACTCCTTTGGACCTTTGAGCAAGGCCCTTAACCAAGGGGTAGTATACAGTGGCTGACCCTGTGCTCTGAACCCCAAAGGTAATGCAAAAAGACAATTTCTGTTCAGGGAGTAACAAAGTATATCAAATCAAAAATATAAAGACAACATATTCAAGTAGGATAATTTTTTAACAGTTTATGATTACATAAATTATGGCAACATGAGTTATCTCCAACAAAAAAATAGCAAGAATATTCGCAAAACAAAATTAAATATAGATAATTTTACTACTGTGTTATAAGAAATATTAGAATTAGCCAGGATTTTAGGTCTTAGAAAGTCACAAAATCAATTTTTGTGGTACAGATTACATGCTGTACAATAGTGATCAGAGCTGCTGCATCTTGGATCTGTCTCAGCATCTTGAGTTCAAAAACTGTGCCTATTTAATATCCGAGTAGATTTTTCACATTACCCAATCGTCTGCATAGGTTTTGTCTCCAGATACTTAAGTTTTACTCCCATATACCAAACATGTAATTTTATCTATGACTTTAAAATATGTAATTAGGCCCATGATGAACTGGATCTCCATACAAGGTTGGGTACTGCCAAGCATCCAAAACTGCTAGGATAGGTTCCATTTTAAATCACTATTTTGTACATATTCAAACAGATGTTCAGCCACTAGTGAATATGCAAAATGTTTAACTGAAAAACTGAAGAGCACAAATCCTGTTGCTCCATTACAGAATCAGAATCGAGTGTATTCGCCAAGCACAAACATGTACAATGATTTTACTTGGTACGTACAGTGTATACATAAGCATATGTTTCTTTACTCTCATTTGCTAAGGAAAAGCCATTTTACAACTGCAAGACACGTTTTTTTTGGAAGTGTCACTGGTAAGGAATCACACAAGGCTGATGCTCTTACTTTCCCTCTCTCAAGCTATCTTTCCCTAGCAGAGGTAGGATGTAAACTTAAGACACTGGGATTTCAAGCCAACAATTCTAGCTCTACACTACAGAGAATCTTCTTTAGCCATTTGCATTTATGGCTGTTAGCTGTGATGTGGGTTTTCCTTTCAGCCACTCCAGTGCTAAAACACACAAATGCTTTTTTCGTCCAAGAAATAAGCAGAAAGTGCTTGCTTGTGCAGCTGTGGAGTGTAGTGCTAAGAGGTGGTTATCTACCACTTGCAGATGTTAAATGTGAAATCATGATTGAGTCCCAAAGGGCAATGGCAGTGCGTGGGTCAACCATGGTTTTTCTAACCTCTCATTAAATCAAAAAAATATCATTGGTTTTATTTTTTAAAGCTTACAATAACATGATACTGAATTGTGCATTCATCCAACTATGGACAATAAGACAAATGCTTATCAAATGTTTGAGGATATATTTTAAGTATAAAAAATTGCACACTATTTTTTACACAAAATATAATATTTATGAAAATGTACACAAAAAGTATTGTAGCACCCTTGGATCTGGACTTGAAAGGGACAAGCTCCTCAGGTAAGGATGGGAATATGTGGTGAGGCCAGCTACAAAGCAGCCCCGTAAGTAGCTGGCAGACACAGCACTTTGAGAGAATTTTGATTGTGTCTTGCTGTCGAGCCTCAGATGGGTACTGTAGTCTTGGGTCAGCTCACAAAGCTTGTGGATAGTGTGGCATACGTGCTGCCTCTGACCCCATGTGAGCAGAGTGAGGCAGGGATAGGTGGCATTTTTGAGCATACACAAAGGAACAAAGCAACAGGGAGCACATGCAACCACTGAACATCTTTTTGGCATTCCTTTTAAGATCACTCACCATCAGTCAGTATAAAGATGCCAAATCTGTTCCTCTATCTCTCATACACCCTAGATCTTTACAGTATTTACACAGCTGCACCATAGAGTAGTACTCCTGAAAGATCATATGGTCAAATAATGAAATATAAAATAATAAGAAAAGCAGTGGGCCTTGTGACATGCTGCTGTAATAGTTATTATTCTTCTGCACAGCTCCTTGGGTTGATTTCCAGTGTAGGCACTATGTGGTTTTAACAATTCTCTTTATGTTCATAGTAATTCTGGTTTCCTCCAAAATTAAAATGCATGTAAATTGGGTTAATTCATGACTCGAATTTACCCTGATAACAATAAAAAATGGTTTAATGTCTGAATATAATCAAAGATATGCTGCTATCTTGTCTAGTATCACTTTCTGCTTAATAACTAAAGCATGACAAATAAACATTAGTAAAGCTACCAACAACAACAGCATGTTCATATCAGGAGTTCAGTATTAACCCTAGGCAAGTATGCATGAATCAGTGCTAGTTATAAAAAGTAAAGCGTCCAAGGATCTTTAAGTGTGTATTCTGCTATTAGTGCATATAATCGGACTGTAGAGAGATGGTAAGAGAAGTTTTTAGGGGGGTTATTTAGGGGCAAGTAAATCTGCTATTGCCCAGAGTAAACCTGCTAACCACTTTGCATTCTCGTTTTGAGTGTTACTGTACTATTTCTGTATGTTTGTTGTGAAAAGGAGACAAATCACTAATAGATAATGCTACAGGTTATTCTGAATTGGCTTTCAGCAGTTCTATAACTGAGGCTCATACCTTTCTTTCCTTTGATCAGACCTAAAATATTAGTGGAGATCTGAATTTAAAAGGCAATATATACAAAAAGTGGTACAAATTATTAAGAAATCTGAATTACCATAGTCAAAGAGCACCTTACTGAAAGTAGCATACACCCTTAAAGCCAACAATAACCAAAATGTACAAATCCATGACAGCAAGCCAACCCTGAAAAGCCTTTAGCCACAGTGAAGTGACAGCTGATGGGAAACTTAAATATAATCTACATTCTCTTTACAAATCTAGTAACTAGGACTCCAATTTCAATGCATGTGCAATATATAACGTTAAAAATAAATATTTAACTTTAATTTTTTTTTAGATTTATTCATGCTAGACATATCTGTGTGCTTCAGAAGTGCAGACACTTTATTCATTAAATGTTTTCATATTGTATTTTAACAATAAATAAGTCAAATTAAAGTGACATTTCCTGAGCATTCATATCCTCTTATCTCTTGCACACAGCTGCTACTAAATATTACTCAATTTCTATTATAGGAATCATTTAATAGCAACTTCATCTTCCAGTCTGCAAGAGTGTGTAAGATTTAACAGAGTTCTATCCTATCAGTTTGTTTAGAACTAGTACAGTGATCTCTGGGGGAAAAAAAACATGATTCAAACATTTAATTAAATGTTGCTATATTCCTACTGTGATTCATTTTTATAAGCATTGCAAGGTATTCTGTTCTGCCTGGCAGTTGGCAAATGAAAAAAAATAAGTGTGGTTAGACAAAAAGAAAAGATCATTTGATTGCTTTCAACACACCCTGACTTAGAGTACATATGAACAATTAAACAGGGGTGTAAAAGCTTTCTTTTGAAAATAGATGTTGGCGCTTTGTAGAATAAAATAATAATAATATAGTGTGTAGAGTGCTCATTATTGTAAACAAAAAAAAATGAGAATCAAAGGTAACTTTTCAACATTTAAAATTCTACTTGTCACTTGTTAAAATGTGGATTTTAGCTCAATAAGCTCTAAATAGTGCATCTTATAGGAAATAGATTATAATATAAAGGTATTTGTTTTTTCTTCTTGCAACCAAAACCACATTTGTGTGGAACAAAACATTTCATCTGCGGTGGGCTGGAGCCCTGCCCAGGGTATGTTTCCTGCCTTGCGCCCTGTGTTGGCTGGGATTGGCTCCAGCAGACCCCCGTGACCCTGTAGTTGGGATATAGCAGGATGGATAATGGATGGATGGAAAACATTTCATTAATAGTTTTTGTTTTCTATAATGAATCAGACTTCAACAGTGTTATAGAATTAATCTTGCATTCTCCTTTGAACTTGTCATGGTTACATATTACAAAAACGCCATCCCACTAAATGCTAACATTTCTTATTTCCTGTCAGGCAGTAACAGGTAGTATTTATTTAAGATGGCACCTCAGTCCTTGCATCAGCCACCCAGTAGGCTCACCTGGGCTATCTTTATTTTTTCATCCTACTAACTTCTGTTTTCTCATACTTTCTTCCTTCAACTATGGTGGCCAATATGTGGCCAAGCCACCTCAAGCTTTAAGACTGCTTGTCTCTGGCTGGTATTAGACATTTATATCAGACCTGTCATTTTCGATGTCATGGATTCTGTTAAAAATGTTTTTTGCTCTCATTCAGTGCTAACTGGTTTACACAATTGATTAGCAGTGGGTCATTATTCTGCAGCTTACTGTAGAAGATGACATAAAAAAACATCAGTTAGTCACTGGATCATATTTGGCTGGTAGTATTATTTCTTTCCATAGTGTATATCATCATTTTCATAAGAACTGAATATGACAAAAACTGGTGTAATCTAAACATTTAATAATCATCACAATACAAAATAGTTCATTTTAATACAGTATAACATGCTTCCACTGACAATCACAAAGCACTCTACATATTTATAAATAAATTTCAATTAAAGTTGAAGACAAAATAACATTCAATCAGTAGCACAATAATAGTATGTACTATCTACTGTATTTTACTGTTCATGATGCACATAGACTCCATGTTAGAACGTCTATTTGTCTACACACATTCCAGAAACTGGAAAATTCTTTCATTTTTTCCCTGGAACTTTGAATATATCACTATTTGGGTAGGCAGCAATAGCTTACATGAGTCCAAAATGCATTTTATTCACATAGAGTAAATCTAAATACCTTCAAAATAAACAGAAGAATTAAAAGTGCTTTTTCATTATAATAGTAAATTAATATTTAACCAGACTCATTCATCCTTTGTTAAAAAATGCATTTATTAAGAAGCTGAGTGTGGACTCAAAATGGCAAACAGTAAGACTTAATACAGAAGGATTTCATTAAGAATCACACATAGGCCTGTGGTTAAAAAAAACATATGGCATCTATTTTATATAGGACACACCATGCCACAGGAGAGTACAAATATATTGTACAACTGTCAACACACGCTTTTCCTAACTGGAGCAAAGCCAGATTAAGTGGTTTGCCTAGGATCATACAGTGGGCCAGAAGTGAGAGCTGAACCAGTAGTCGTTAGGTTTAACAATCCACTTTCTCTAACTCTACACCACCTCATACCATACAAAAAAAAACTCAACCACAACAGTCCTCCATTGACTCAGCAGGGCAAAGTATATTAAGTGTAAGTTTAAAAAAATAAAAATAAAAGAGTAAGTCAGCTCTGCAAAATAAAGTTAAAAACACAATGTCTTGGTTGTTGTATTCTCATTCTCTCTAGGTGCCCTTATTACAATAAGAGTTCAGTGAATTGCTCTGATTATGTTTGGAATACTGGACACTGCTGCAAATTGCCTCTTTATGTTGGCAATTTTTAGGTGCGTTCGCATTTAATGCGTGAAACAGCTATTGTGTTAGCCCATGTCTGTCTGTCTGTTCATCCATCTGTCCGCATGAAACAGCTCAGCCTCCAGTGGACCAACTTTGTTGAAATGTGACACACTTATTCTTGCAAGACATTTGTCAGACCTGTTCATCTTCAAACAAAGAAACATTCTGTGCGGCTTAAGCTACAAATTACACCAATATCTATTTTTTGCATATTTTCTTCTTTTTCACCTCCTAGAGCTGCTACTGATAGTGGACAGATCCCCTATACTGTATGTATGTATAATGTTGTGGAGAAATCTCAGAAAAAAACAGACTTCAGAAAGGCAGTCAGAATTTAACGCTTTATTGCATAGCACAGAAAACAATTGCAGAGCACATAAAGCCTGTCTCAATTTATGAAATGAGCTCCGAGTGTCCAGAGAGCCCTGAATATATTACAATTCTTATCACACAATGCCCCCCTTCCAGACTAGTTTCCCAACATCTATTGTATAGAGGTTCCCATGATGTTTTCCCCACTCAACTCCTTTACCCATAATAATCACCTGCGGCCTCATGTATAAACTGTGCGTACGCACAGAAATGTTGCGAACGAACCTTTCCACGCTCAAATCGCGATGTATAAAACCTAAACTTGGCGTAAAGCCACGCACATTTCCACTGTAACTCATACCTTGGCGTACGCAATTTCTCCCCTCGGTTTTGCAGACTGGCGGCACCCAGCGTCAAAGCAGTGCTACTGTTCCTGTGTGATCACCCTTTCTTTCTTAGATCCACATCCACGGCGGCGGCTTTATCAAATACACTGAAATTAACCGCATATCGTTCATAAATTTAATGCATCTGATTGTAATTAACCTGTAACAATATAATGGTCCACAGAGTGGTCAAACTACTGTTCCCGTGTGCTCATCCTTTCTTTCTTAGCTCCACATTCCTGACGCGGCTTTATAAATACACTGAAATTAACTGCATATTGTTTATTAGTGTAATGCATCTGATTGTAATTAACCTGTAGCAATATAATGGGCCAGGGAATAGCCATAGTATTCCAAATACCATAACTGCTTTAGCGTTTTTACGCTCACTGCATCTTGTTCTTCTTTTTGCTGTTCCCGTTAAGGGTTGTCACTGCGGATCATCTTTTTCCATATTACTCTCACTGCACCACTCGGAGTATTTATATCACTGTATCTGAGTGTGAATCACAGCAGCAGATGATCGGAAAGAGAATTATCGGTATACAGTTTCAAGTACATACCTCAACCACGGCAAAAAGTGTCAAAGCCTTTCCTGTACGGACCTCGCGTTTCAGAAACAGTTTCATCCCAATAACTATAAACGCACTCAATCAGTCCATCAAGTGCTCCTTGTAGAACTGTTTGTACTTATAAGTACAATCACCTCACTGTAAACTTGCACTACAGTTATAATATTGCACAACCTGCGCTACTTTATAAAGCGCGTATGATGACAATATCATTTTTAAGATGAAATGCAGCAAAATATGTTGCTTATAGTATACAGATAAAACTTTAACTTCATTTAAATAATCTGTATTGTTAATAATTAAACATGTGAAGACACGGTGCCACAGCGTATAGTTCAAGGATAGCTCCTGCCTTGCTCTGTATTCTTGCGGTGCTGACGCGACACTGGAAGGATAGACGAATAGAATAATTAAACATGTACTACGAAGATATTTCAATGTTCCTTAAAAGTTTTGAAGAATCGGCATTCTAAGCTTACAAATGGCTTAACGTCTATTACAGAGCTGATTGTGTGGCGATTGGAGAAAGAAAAGTATGGACAGGAATTGGAGGTTAGTACGTTTGAAAGAGACAGTACTTCTGTAATAAATTATTTCATCGAAGGTCGCACATGGCACCGCAAGCCTCTTGCGTGAGATATGAACAATCACTGCGCCACCGTGTTCCCATGTTTAATAACATGCTTTCATTCCTATCATCATGAAAATGATATCACGTACACATCTCAGTATTTTAATTATTCAGAGAGCTGTAATATCTCGAATGTAATGCATTCTGTGTCTTGTCGGAGAAAGAGAAAGAACGGAAGCACGTAGTGATTCACACACACAGAGCACATAGAAGATCAAATACAGAACAAAGACTTTAACATGCTACTTGAGAAACTAGTAAAATAAACGATTTTAAGATGAAGTTTGTGATGTTCTACTTTAATGGCAAAATACACTACGTGATTAAAGTGGAAATTTCGAGATTAAAGTTGACATTTCGTGCTTTTTTCCCACTGTGTGCCTATTTGTTTTGTCTGTACCCTAATAAGCTTTCATATGACACTCAGACGGTGGGCTACGAGTCGCCTTTTCACGGCGACTTTGATATGTGATTTCTTTTTTATTTCGGGCACTGTGCGACTTTGTGAATTTGATCTTTCGAGTTTTTCCGACACTCTGTCACTCGATCAACTTTCTTTTGTTGATTATACCACTGTTTAAACCAACAAATAGTACGGTTTTCCTTTGCCTCCACTTGGTATTCGCTGAAATTCTTATATTTTCCCCTGTGCTTTTCCCATTGTCTTTTCACAGAAGACTATTTATATTGATTTGCATATTCAAAGAGGCGTAATTCTGGGAGGAGTTGGGGCGGGACAGAAGGCGCGTGCACGTGCGTTAGTTTTCACGCTGATCGGGATTTATGTAGTGGAAGAACGTGAAAGTATGCGTGCGCACAGATTCCTGCATCTGGATTTTTCTGTGCGTACGCACAATCCCGCTTTTGTGCTTACGTCATGTTATAGTGTGAGTTCTACGCACGGCGTTATACATGAGGCCCCTGGTGTTCCAGGTCTTCTCATAACAATATTCTTGCCCCTGAAGACATCCCCATAATAGTCTTCTTCCCGATAAACCTTCTCATAACAATATTTTTGCTGGCAGGACATATTTGCCATCTGGCGATAAGACCATCTGATTACCCCTCCCTTCATTCTCATGGCCTAATCCTGAGCTGTTAAGATCGATGGCCTTTCAGTTGTTAATCAATTTTTAACTTAACAATTAAGTTGAGATCAGAAGGGCCCATATATGAAAACTGGACTGCCTAATTTTAATTCAATAAATGATTACTTGTTGCACTTGCATCCTGTAAGGCTAACATAATAGGCAACTGTGCCAGTGAGCGGCAGTGCACAGCTTCACGGATAAGGGCCAAGCTGTGCTTGAGAGAAAGAAAAAAGACAAGCCTTTAACAATTGCTTCTTTAAGCTCAGTCATATGTGCTAATATATCTTATTATTATTATCACTAAGCTGTATAAAGAAACATTGCCATATAAACTTAAATGCTACTGTAAAACATATATGTGCGTGCTAATATAAAAGCCCATGAACGCAGACAGCAGCGCTGTTAAGTCATGGCACCCAGCTCCACAGTGGTCTGACAGAGGCCAAGCTACTGCTTACGTCACTGCACATGTTCAGGAAAAAGTCCCCTAACTTTCAATAATCAACTCTTAAGTCCCTATAGTGTTCAAACTAACTAATATAATAATACATTGTGTTTTAATTTCTAAATGCCATTTAATTGCTTATATATTTTATACATTTGCTTAAGAGCTTGCTCTTTACTCACACAGGCAAAGGCCTTGTATGCAGTTTGTTTGATCTTCTGTCAGTAAGAAGCTCTGCTCCTGCATTTTTCAAAACAAAGTTTGCCTGCTTGCTTCCTCAGAGAGCATGATGACCTTGTCTCACAGCTCAACTCACAGAAACTCAAAACAAGGCAAGTAAGAAGGACAGGCAGGCAAAAGGCATCTCTAACAAAATAAATGGTGTCCTTTTAAAGTTGTTTCAACCCTAGACTTTCATAGCTAAGAGCACAAAAACTAATAATGCAGCGCATTGATCCTTATCAAAATTCTCAAAAATAACCACACTATATGAAAACTGAATATAACGTCTTTTTGGTCGATTAATGAGTTCCAGTACATTGGACATGATAGGGTAAAGGTTGACTGAGATATTCTTGACCTTTCAGTCAATTCCCTGAGAAGTGATAATAGGTAGCTGATATGAGGAGAGGTTGGGAGCATATGCTGATTGCCGCACCCAACACATAATGAACTACCCGGACTGGGATCCGAGTGCAGTTGTACAACGGGTGACACCTCAGTGCCACACGTTTTTTACAGTGCCACCAACCCCCACGTTTTCCCTGCAAGTTGGAGTTCCTTCTTACAGGGCTGGATGCAGATTATCGTAGTTTTGCTGACATTATGGGATAAAGTTTGTCCTGGGCACTGCTGTGGCAGAAGTCAGACCTCTCCTCTGCAAGCTATCTCACTGCTGTTAAAAATCAAAGGAGTGTTCAAATGGTTCGAATTTGAAATGCTTACTGCTGTAGAAGGAACTCCAACTTGCAGGGCTGGAAGCAGATTAACGTTATACCTAGGATGCAACAAGCACCCAACAGAGTAGAATCACTTCTGGCGTTTAAGATTCGAACTGGCAACCTTCTGATTGCTGGCACAGATCCCTAGCCTTGAAGCCACCATTCCTCCTGTAGCCTGTAGTTCATAGCTGATATGAACTGGCAAAAAACAAATGTTATTCAGTGCAAATATACAGCAATGGCCCTTTTTAAAGGGGACTAAAATACAGTCAAAACATCATATTCCTCACTTTTGGGGCTTAAAATATTCATCACATCAATGCACATTACAATAACGGCATAGTGATATGAATTATTAAACGTGTCAGTTGACATTTAGCTGGTTTGGCTGAATTTCCCTACCTGATCAAGGGTGTTCCCAGGATATCTCATTATGTATATGCAAATATTTCAAAATTCGAAATACTTCTGGTCCCAGGCGTTTTGGAGTAGTAACCTGTAGCATTAGTGTGGCACAGCAGTAAACATTTCAAATTCGAACCATTTCAACACTCCTTTGATTTTTAACAGCAGTGAGCTAGCTTGCAAAGGAGAGGTCTGACATCTGCCACAGTAGTGCCCAGGACAGTCTTTATCCCTTAATATCAGCAAAACTAAGTAACATAATTCAGGATGCAAGAGGTAGACCATACTCCCATCTATATTGGGGATTCAGTGAGGAGAGGTTTAGCAGCTTTAAAGGTCTGATGTTAACATTACTGATGACTTGTAGTGAGAAAATAAATCTCTGCTATTTTTAAGACCATTACTTCCACAGACATCTTCCTAAAGCCCAGATGTCTCCATGTGTAGCAACCAGTTCCACACTGGAATCCATGTTCACTGTCTTGATTACATTGTGGACTACTATCTGCTTGGCACTGTGTACTGAAAAGCTTTACAGAGGGTGGTGTAGTCAGCTCAGAATATTATTGGTACACAGCTCCCTTGTGCAAAGGACATATGTAACACATGCTGCCTTAGAAAGACAAATCATATTATTAAAGACCTCAGTTAACCTACAAAGTCACTTTTCTCCATTATTTTTCAGCAGAGGGTGCCGGACTATTACCAATAGGTTAGGGTAGGTTATAGGGCCACACAACAGCCTCCCACTAATATTACAGCCATATGCACAACTGCATTTCCTGATTTTGCTTGCTGTTCATTTTTTTTACATTAACTCATATTTACTGTTTGCTGTTCGCTTTATTTATCATCTGACCTGTTAAACTGCTGTCACTAATTTACAGGAGACATACATGTAAGAATCTCATTGAGCTGTGCACACATGGATATAAGCATTATGTTAATTTCACATCTTTTGATTTCATCAAATGTGATATACTTCATGTATGTAAATGACTTTCTGTTCATTTTCCCTTATCCATATTAAGTGGTTTATTACAATTTGAGTTCACGGAGATAGGAAAAGTTGGTGGAAAACATGCACTGGATGGTGCAACAGTTTATCCCATCACACACTCAACCATTCAAAGAGCCAATGTGGTGTCATCAGTCAGACTAAAATGCAAGGTTTGGGATGAATCTGAAGTAGAAGAGAAATCTAACACAGATATGGCGAGGATTTTAAGCTCCAGATAGTGACTCCGCTATCCAGCTAAAAGCTGTAAGGCATCAGTGCTAATCATTGGGCTATTGAAACACCTGTTCATTTAAAAAGCAATTCGAATTTCAAAATGCTATTAAATCACACACTGTTAAAATTAACAGAGCAGTTGTATTTACTTGTAGACATTTTAGTTTAATTTTTATTGTTTCCGCATTTACTAAAAGGCTAATGCCACAGAAAGTTACTTTCGATAGGCTTCAAAGATCAAAACATTCACCACCTCACAAAATGTAGTCAGAAGAACATTCAGAATATTATCAGTAAGTGTGGGAATTGTAAATTTTGACTGGCTATATTAGGGCCAAGCTGCTGAGGTTTTTAAGAAACTCAACTGTGGCTTTTGTGCAGGCTTTAATGAGATGTGGCTAGACATTATATACTGTAGGTTAACCACACCGTTCAATTTTGTCTGGAAATCAGAAACAATGTCTTTCTAATGGCAAAATTAAGTGGTCTTCTACATTTTCAAATATTGGGTGTCAGAAGCTTTCGAAGGCATACACTTTTCGTCCTTCTTAAATAAGTTAAAGTTGGGGAGCTAGAATGAAATCTAGATGACTGTCAAGGAGGAACAATAAAGATACCCTCCTAACTATAGAGGCGTCTGCTTGCCAAATTACCCCAAGGATTGTGTGAATTTGCCTATCCTTTTTTTGGAGATGGAATAAGGTTACGGCCACTATGTACAGTAGTTCTTAGGCCTCTAGTGCCAATTATTCACTCCTGCAGCATTTCTGCATTCATTTAGGCAATAATTTGAAGCAACTTAAACTGAATATGGGATAATGTGAAAGTTTTGTTTCTTGCCTTATGTCAGGGTGTCAATGTATATGTGTCCTAAATATAGCCATGTCATTGTTACTTCTCGACTCATTATGTAGATGATCATTTATACGTGTATTTTGAAATCAGATAACATGGTTCTCTCTCTCAAAAAAGAATTTCATATTCTATGCAGAGGGCTGGAAGAAGTAACACCAAGTGGATTTTTAAAAGTATATCTTGATCTTGCTTATAAATTAAGATAGAGGAGATCATGAGACTGATTTGTGTAGTTCTGGAGCAGTAGAAGTGCAGGATAGAAAGTTAAAGCAGGATCAAAGTTTTTTGATGCAATTCTTAACTTACCAGTTAGCCTATATATGCCTATTTATGATTTTAGTGACTTAAAAAAGGACATCATGAGTACAAACAGGTGAAATGAGGTTACTTTGTTTAGTCTTTATGAAAGAGTAGATAAGAATGCCTTAGTCGCTGCTGCAAATCAAGTGGAGCCCAGATAATTGGAATTTCACTTTATAAAAATAAACTGAATTTAAAGGATGTATACTCATGACAGAGACCTTGACAAAGACAAATAATTGATTGAGAGATTGTATGGATGTCCATTGAAATGCATAGGAATATCTCATAAGCAGCTTCAGACTATTTTCTATGGAATGGTATCGTGCACGTTTATGTTTTCTAATGCTGCATAGTACTTTTTCATAGTAAGGGTATTTTACGTTAACATATTTTATTAACTGTATTTTGTGTGCAATATTTCACTGTTATTTAATTTTAATGTAAATGTAATACAACTGTAATGTACAGTACATTAACAACTGAATTTCCTTTCTGGCTACAATACAGCTTAATGTGACTTTGAATTTATCAGTATTAAATATTAAGTGTGTGTGTTTAAAATACATTTCTAAATGTTACACTTTAATCTACTATTTTTCTCCAGACCTGGTTTCTGAATTACACTGTTGCTTCAAGCTAAATTGGGTAGGCCGGTGAAAAAATATATTGATGTCAGAACTGCATCACGTGTGTAAAATTGTGTTGATGAGATTTGTAGTAAATATGCTCTGTTTGCCATTTACCTTTGTGAGATGTAGCCCGAGCACCATCAGACAGACACCGGCAGATCTATAAAACACACGTTTATTTTGTGCAAAAGTCCCACTCACACACAGTGCCCCTGCACCAATCACCCTTACACGGGCCTTTACACATCCCTGGGCCACCTTTCTTCCTCACTCTTTGAGCTTCGTTCTCTTCCACCCGACTCTGGCCTCTCGACTGTAGGAACGTGGTCCCTTTTATATTCACCCGGGTGTGCTCCAGGTGCTCCCTGACGTCCTTCTGACGGCACTTCCTGGTGTGGCGGAAGTGCCGCATGACACCCGGAAGCACTCCGAGCGTCCCTGGAAGTTCCTCCGCCAGCACTCCCAGGTGTAGTGGAAGTGCAGACATCCCAGGCTCTATGAAACTCGGGGCGCCCCCCTAGCAGAGGCCCCAATAGGCTTGAGCCTCCATGCTCCGTTCCCGTGGCCCACACACTGACCAGGGCGGTTGCCCCCTCATGGCCCAGGGGATGTACAGTCCGCTTCCTGGTCCTTTTAGGTGTACTGGCAGGGCATGACCCACAGCCGCCCGCCACACCTTGTTTGCCAGATATTTTATGCACAGAACGTTTACGGATGATTATTGAAAGTTCATTGCTGAGCTGGATTTTCCCTTCCTCATCTGTTTAACAAAAATAATAAAAACAAAACAACTTTTAACAAAAATTAACTGACCATAATGAGTACTGCCACCAGATATATAACGCTAGCACAATGTAGCCATGTGCCCTGCTATGACCTTAAAGGAGCCCTTCCATTATCAGACAACACAGGAGAACCTGTAAATGAAAGGTTTATTCATAAAACCTTTTAGTTCTTGACAGAAGACAAAAGTGCGAAGCATCTGGACAGATTTATAGGAATTATAAGACACCCCAGCTGTGTTCAGAGCTGCATCTTCAAACAAAAAAATGAACCAGTCCCATGCTTCTGCTTTGTGGCATGGCCAATCAGTGCCCCAAAATTGGAACTCTGTGAGCACAATAATCAATATTTTATTTGCTTATTGCTCATTTGTGGCTATTTGTTGTATTTTGCTTGTGGCTACTGTTCCATCTGCGTTTTTTGTTGTTTGAGGCATGGCGGCGCAGTGGTTAACACTGCTGCCTCACAGCTCAGACCACATTGATGGCCACAGTAATCGGTCCAACCCGGCAGACACTACCCTAGCACTCTGGAACACTTAAAAGACCATTGCGCCATTATAATCCACTTAAACCTAGTTCAATTCCTCCTTCTCTATTGACTTCAATACATTTTACAGAGTTTGGCAAAGCTCCCAAACATCTCTGTGATTTCATTGAACTCATGGCAAAGTGAATTCTGCAGGTTTACTCATTACTTGTTTATTACTAGCTACTCTGGGTTCATAAGAGAAATCTCTGTATGTTTGCAGTGTCACACTTTGTTTTAACCACCAAATAGAGCTGAGAAAAGCTAGAGAAATTCTCAGCATGCCCACATAGCAATGGACCTTTATCTCTCTATTATAAAAAAAAAATCTTGGAAGGAGACGAGACATGATTTTCTCAGAGAGAGAGACACTTTCACGTCCCGAGAGACGAGTCTTTGTGCCGAGATTTAACCACGCCTGGGACCAGAAATAAAAGACAAAGAGTAAATGACAAATTAGAACGTCGTAAAGAATTCAAAAATGTTGGCGTGGTACAAATACAGAGCAGGTTAGAAATAATGGAAGTACAAAAATTCGAAAGTCTCAAAAAAAGGATAGTAAAGATGGCGTTGGCGCAAACAAATGGAAATTATTACTCTGTGAAATAACAGAACAGCAAAAAGAGATCAAATATATTGTTCAGATTTAAACTTTAAGTCGGAGACTTGTAGATTGTCTAATTCATGTTGCCATGAGGGGAAAAAAAGTAGTGTTTCTTCCCAATGAAGAGGCGTATCTGCAAGAAATAAGATTTTTTTGTTTGGTGAAAATGAAATCCTGCGAGAGAATTTCAAGCCCCGCGAGACAAGAGCTTATGCAAAGAGATTTGGAAAAGTCCTGCCCACATAACCACACACATGGTTCAATCATTTCTCATTTGTGTGAATGCTATTGTCAGACACATTTCTTGTAGAGAGAAAGAAATGATATTCACTCACGGGCAGTTATACATTGTGTTGTCACGGTGTAATTCCAAACACGGAATCAAAATTCAATGCGGTATTGATGAAAAGGTAAAAGCGAAAAGAGATCAAAAATATGGACATAGGTGGTATGACAGAAGTATGTAGATATTGTTAGGCTTTAAACTTTAAGTCGGAGACTTGTAGATCGTCTAATTTATGTTACGATCAAGGCAAAGTACTGTTTCTTCCCAATGAAGAGGCCTATCTGCGAAAATTAAAAGTTTTGCTGTTTGGTGAAATTGAAATCCACATACTGTACGTGAGCGACAGAGACGCGAAGTTGTTGGTGTGTAGCGCAGGTGTTGGGGGCAGGGGAGTTTGGTTGGTGAGCAAAGCCTTCTAGTAAAACAAAAAATGTATGCTCCCACAGGCTGCCATGTTTATTATAATTCAATGACATTCCTTCATCCACCCATCCATTTTCCAAACGCGCTTATCCTGAGCAGGGTCACGAGGGCAGTGGTGCATATCCCAGCAAATGTCTTCAGAATTTGTGCCTGGAATGTCCATTACATAGTAGGTTCCATGGACTGTCTGAAAGAGAAAAAGCCTGACAAGATGGGCTCTCCTCTTGAGTGATACAGAAAGGAGAAAAATGAAAAAACTGTATAAGGGTGTGCCTCTTAAAGTTTTAATTCTTTGAGACCGGTTAGAGGTATTCTGAAACATTTTTTCTGATCAAAACATTTAACAGAGTTAATCATGCTAATACCCCCCAGTCTGAAAAAACGAACTGCAAGGTTATCTGGCAAAGGGCAGTGTTTTGCATCACTTAACCTCTCTGGAGAAACTAAGAAAAATGTTGATTTTTTTTTTCTTTTCCTTAATTTTCATTTTAAGGCATGCTAAAGAGATTATTTCAAGGATATTTATTACTATTAATCTACTTTAAACTAAGAGTATTTGTACAGCATTTCAAAATATGTTTATATACAGTATAAAAAATGTTTACAAAAATTGCTCATCTGACTACTGGGTCATTACTGCCTTTTAATTATCTTAGTTTCTTGAGTCTACTTAAAATAAAATAAGTTATCCTCACCCATAAAGTTATAATTTTAATGCGGAAAATGTAGTCTAAAAACATGCAGCCATTTTTCTTTTAAATCCGCTACATGGGTATATAATCATCTTTAAACATTCTATGAATGGAATAAAAGAAAAAAATATCAAGATGATGATGGGAAAACCTTTGAAAATTACTCCCTGCCACTGCTGTCTGAGAATGGTGATTTTATTATTTATTCATCTCATTTTAAATAAAGTAATGCAGATGGCTTTCAGAGCATAAGCCTCACAAAAGGAATCAAGCTTTCTTTTTATTCTTTTTGTTGGAATCACTGACAAAATTTCAGCTTCAGAAATTAATGCTAACATAATATGTAAAAATTTATTTTTAAACAAAAACTAAAAATTACACTTTATATGCATTAGAATGCAAGGCGTGTTTTTTTACTTGTGTGCTTTACTGACTGTTTTTTTCTGTTTTGATTGACCTGGCACCTTTTATCAAAAACAAAAAAGCATATTTGTAAACAGTAAGATGTGTTAATTAAGGTTCAGTTGTGAGAAGACAGAATGATTTCTACTGTGCTGATGGGTCTATATAGTATTCATTTACAAGTTTTAGTGTCTTGCACTATTACTTTGATGGATATGTTATACATCTGTCATGTAAATTCCAATAATAATGACATCAAGGCCAAAAAGTAAGGCATTTTAACACTAACATATACCAATTAGGCACACCATTAAAACCACCCTCCTAACATTGCATTAAAACAGCTCTGACCCATTGAGCAATGGACTTGACAAGACCTATGAAGATATCCTGTGGTATATGGCACCAAGATATTAGCAGAAGATCCTTTAAGTCTTGTAAGTTGCAAAGAGGGGCCACCTTGGATCAGACTAGTTTTTTCTAGTACATCCCACAGTTACTCAATTAGATTGAGATCAGGGGAATTTGGAGGCCAAGTCAGTACCTTGAACCCTTTGTCATATTTAGGAATGGGTTGAGGATCAATTTCTGCAGTTTTGTAAGGTACATTATCCTGCTGAAAAAGGCCACCACCATCAGGGAACACTGTTGTCAAGAAGGGGTGTACGTGGTCTGCACCAATCATTGGTTAGTTGGTATGTGTCAAAGTAACATCCACATGAATGCCAGGACTCGAGCTTTCCCAGAAAAACCTTGCCCTGACCATCACAATTCCTCTGTCAGCTTGCCTTCTTTCCATAATGCATCCTGCTGACATCTCTTCTCCGAGTAAATGATGCACAGGAACCTGGCTGTCCAAAAGTAAACATTCATCAAATTCATCAAATCAGGACTCCTTCTTTCATTTCCTCATTGTCCAGTTCTGATGCCCATGTGCCCATTGTTGGTGCTTTTAATGGTGGACATGGGTCAGCATAGGCACTCTGAGTGGTCTGCAGGCATCCCATACACAGCAACCTGTGATACACTTTGGGCTCTGACTCCATTTTCTCTCCTAGCTGGTATTAAGTTTTTCAGCAATATGTGCTACAGTAGCACTTCTGTGCGATCACACCAGACAGGCTGGCCTTCACTCCCCATTTGCATCAATGAGCCTTGGGGATTGTCATGTGCATTAGATGAACTCCTCACAGGCTCAATCCATGTATGTGATAACCCACCGAAGTTAGAGGGGGTGCTGTCTCTAACATTTTCTTCTCCTTCTCTCCCTGCAGTTTAGAGAAGCTGCCCAATGAGGGCCTTTAGCCTCTTCCCTTCCGGTGCATGTGCTGTTAAGAAACCCGGCTGCACGGACAGAGGCATCAGTCACTCATGAGAACGAACTCCCAGATGGAGCTCCTAAGAACAACCCTCTATTTTCTTAAAGACCCAAGTGCTACTTCTGTTGAATTGCCTAACAAGCTGTTTTTCTTTTCCGTCTGCTGCCATCAAATTCCTTTTTTCTCCATTTGAAGTAGACAGGATGACTAGATTGGTGTCCCATATTTTCAAAGTTGCCTTGCCTGTCATTCTTTACCCAGCCACAGCATACATGACCCTGTCATCAGTTCATTGGTTGTCCTTTCTTTTGGAAGACTTTTGGTTTGCTACTAACCACTGCATACTGGAAATACTCCACAAGATCTGCTGTTTTGGAGGTGCTGTGACCCAGTCTTTCAGCCATCACAATTTAGACCTTATAAAAGTTGCCCAGATCCTTACACTTGTCCATTTTTACGTTCCAACACGTCACCTTCAAGAACTGAACTGTTCACTTGCTGCCTAATATTTCCTACCCCTCGACAAGTGTAACTGTAATGTGATAATCAATGTTGTTCACCTGTCAGTGGTTTTAATGTTTTGGCTGATCTGTGTAAGTTTGCCATGTGTTTCTAAATTGCATTTAGTTTGTAAATTGTTAAAAGCATACTTTATTATTTTAAATGCATTAAGATTATAGGTTGTACTTTGTTAATGATAGACATTATAATTGACTCAGAAATTAGAAAATTATATTTATTATATTTCTGTTTTAAAGTTAACAATATAAGCAATCAAAACTATTGTGCCAGCTACTTTCAGACAGCAAGGTGTAATTTCTATTATTCTTTCTATATGAGTTTAAGTAGAAACAAAATCACTATGCAGTTATTCTTTTTAGGTTAGTTTAGTGAAATCTAAAAGCATCATATGATAAGGTAATTTTTTGAACATGTTTAAGGGGAAAAAGGTAATCCTGATGTTCCAAAGCTGCATACAGGAATAAAAAATATTTTATTAGAATCTCAGCGCCTTGTGAAGCTACAGGGTGGTCCAGATCTAATTATGCAACTGTTCGACTGACAACTGCCTCCCCGCCATTTTGGAATGCAGGGCAGGTGCTGCCATCTATTGGCAACAAAAAGAATTTTAAGTGAAATCTCTATGTGCAGGGCAGGTGCTGTGAATTCTCTATGTAATAAACTTAAGTTATAGCGTAATGAAAATTGCATAATTAGATCTGGACCACCCTATACTGTGGACAGCAAGGGGTCACTAGCAGAACATAGGTGGCTATCTACAATTGATGCACTGGGTACAGGATCCATGGGGCATACGGGAAAGACATGGAATAAGCCATAGTGTCTTTTCACTTAAGTCTGTGTCAGAGACATCCCAGCAAAATAGACAAACGTTTGATTAATTGTAACTCACGAGGAAGTCTAATATAGGATGGAGAAACAAGTACGCAGTAGTATAATATAGTGTGGTTTTTTTCATACTGAGATTACTGAATAACTTCTATGAAAAGTTTGAGGACAAGTTGGGATGTCGCACATCTCAATTCTCTATTCGGTCATTGACTGAATGATGTTTCTGTGTTCTCCCTGCATCTATGATGGTTTAATATACAGTAGATGTGAAATTATATTATACCAGTAACGGTGTACTGCACGATAACGTGCAGTGAATACACTTGATTTGAACATTCATCATTTTCATACTCTTTCTCTGCATGTTTAGCATTTGTTTTGCTCAGAGGTTGATGCACTTGGTGCTTCCTGAGCAGCCCTTCTTTTCTCCACCCTAGCGGCCTGCTTCTTCTCTTATTCCATCGGCATCTTTTCGCATTAAAACTGATTAACTCAGTGTTTGTGTTGCAATTACTTAGTACATTTTCCTTAATTTTTCACTTAAGCTGGCACTTAAGTCTTCAATCAAGAATGATTTAAGAGTTAGGGGAAGTGACGGTGAAGGTGGTAGGGATGAAAACGGCGCCCATACACATGCGCCGCACGGCCACCCTACTGGAAACTGCTGAGAGTTGATTCTGCAATAAAATAAAATAAAAATAAAAAGAGGAATAAAAATCATCACCCCGAAAATGAACAGTAGAGGACATGTAGTATATGTGTACTATATTTCAGGTGAATATGTCAAACGGTTTGTAAGCTACAGGTGATTTAAAATCCTGGACAGACAAATGGACAGCCATGGTAGTGTATTATATAAGATGATTATATTACACCAGTAATGGTGCACTGAATACACTTGACTTGAGCATTCACAGTTTTCATACTCTTTCTCTGTATGTTTAGCATTTGTTTGGTCAGAGGTTGATGCGCTTGCTGCTTCCTGAGCAGCTCTTCTTTTCTCCACCTTAGCGGCCTTAGATTTCAGATGATATAAATGGATCCAAATATTTATTACCCAAATAATATAATTTAAGAACCTCTGTCTAGTTGCCAAAAGTAGTGTTCATCTTTTATAAAGCACTGTATGGACACATACTGTACATATTATTCCTAAATTAAGATTCTTATTCTACATCATCTCTCTTATTACTACACATTGCATAAAGCATTCTGTTATGCAGTATTACTGTATACTGCATACCACACCATTTTCTTTCACAAGCTAAATGCTTTCTGTCAGTTTCATCAGTTTCAAAAACTAGCAGTATTTTGTTGGTTGGCCTCATCGTAGCATGGTGATTTTTCATCTTGCAACTGTTAAGATCAGACCTTGTGAGACTGAACAGGATAATTCAACCATAAACCAAATGTATGGAGAACACAGTGACAAAATAAGTGCTGCAGGCATTGAAATACAGTTTACATTTGTTTGGTGGAACAAGAAATTGTCTATTAATGATTGTAATTACACATGAAAAAAAGTTTGCTTTATTACAAGTGGGTCATATATCTCTCTATTATTAAAAAAAAAAAAAAAAAAACCTGGGAGAGAAAGACTAGGGAGACGAGACGTGATCTTTACGTGAAGATCATTGAAGACACTTAAAAGACCCGCGAGATGAAAGAGATTGGAATTGGAGCGTCTCATGTGGACCTTAAACATGAGACTTTGTGCCAAGAGCTCGACTCAGGACTGTCTCGCGGGGACGTAGAACATGAGATTCTTGCAAGACACACCCTACTTACAACCAATATCAAATAAGACCATGGGCAGCAAAACACTCAGTTGTGTAAAGGCTTTGAGCACACACAGATCCAGGGCTCTCAGCGCATATAAAGTGTATAAGGACAATATGTTATAGATGAAACGTCGACGACAAAGCGAAGAAGAAAGAGCAGCATGGCGAAAAGAGACTCAAAAGCATTGGAGAGAAAAAAAATGCAAAAAAGAAAGAATAATCTAGGTGCAAATTCAGAAAATAAGGAAAATAATAATCAGCCTGGAACAAGTGGAATTAAAAAAAAAAAACGTTCAATCGGGCTCAGAATTAAAAGACAAAGTAGAACTTCATAAAGACGTTCAAAAACGTTGGCACTATACACAAGCAGAGCAGGTTAGAGATTATGAAGGCAGTGGAATTTGAAAGGCTCCAAAAAAACGGCACAATACAAATGCAGAGAAAGTTAAAGAATATGAAAGCAGGAAAATTAGAAAGTATCAAACAAAAGAAAGTAAAGACCACAATAGCGCAAACAAATCACCACGGACCAGGGGCCTCATATATAAACGGTGCATACGCACAGAAATGTTGCGTGAGAATGTTTCCACACTCAAATCGCGATGTATAAAACCTAAACTTGGTGTACCTCATACCCTGGCGTACGCAAGTTCTCCGCTCGGTTTTGCAGACTGGCGACACCCAGCGTCAAAGCAGTGCTACTGTTCCTGTGTGGATTCCTTTTCTTTTTCAGATCCTCATCCCTGACGTGGCTCTATAAATACACTGAAATTAACCGCATATTGTTTGTTAGTTTAATGCATCTAATTGTAATTAACCAGTAACAATACAATGGTCCACAGAATCGTTAAACTATTCCAAATACCATAACTGCTTTAGTGTTGTTACTCTCACTGCACCTTCTTTTACTTCTTTCAGCTGCTCCCGTTAGGGGTTGCCACAGCGGATCATCTTTTTCCATATTACTCTCACTGCACCACTCGGAGCAGCTGATCGGAAAGAGAATTATCGGTATACAGCAATCAAGCACACGCTGCCTCAGCCATGCTTCCTATTTGAACTGCTTCTCACACAGCAAACCTTTTCTGTACAGACCTCGCGGTTCACAAACAGTTTCATCCCAAGAGCTTTAAACGCAATCAATCAGTCCATCAAGTGCTCCTTGTAGAACTGTTTGGACTTATAAGTACAATTACCTCACTGTAAACTTGCGATAGTTATAATATTGTACAACCTGAGCCACTTTATAAAGTGCGTATTTACATATGATGATGATATCATTTTTAAGATGAAATGCAGCAAAATGTTTATTATATTATACAGACAAAACTTTAACTTCATTTAAATAATCTATATTGTTAATAATTAAAGGACACTGTGTCTCTACGGTAGCAAGGATCTGGCGCTCCGTTCACGGATTGTTCCTGCCTCGCACTGTATGCTTCACTGGGACTGGCATGAAGGATAGAATAATTAAACATGTACTACAAAGATATTTCAGCGTTCCTTAAAAGTTTTGAAGAATCAGCATTATAAGCTTACAGATGCCTTAACACTAGAATTACCAGAGCCTACGAAAAAACTCGTAAATCCGTCCCACCTTAAATCGCGTCTTAAATCCGTTTGCACATCTCCGCCAGAGTCTTTTGTCATCTAAATGTAATGATAAACACAAGCTACTAGCAGCCAGCTATTCCATCCCCCCACCGACTTAGAATGAACTTCTCCTAGCTCATGCCTTGCCTTGATTTGATTATCTGGGATTGAAGTGGAGTTTTAGAGTGGAAATAATATAGCATTATTTGGAATACACGCATTTCATGTGTGTTCCGTTTCTATAGTAGTCTGTGCAAACACATTTTTAAAACAGAAATGTTTTTCATATTCTAATAGTAAATGACAAAATGTAGGCATAAACTATATAACGTATGAAGCTTGAAGTCCATATATCAAAGAAACACTTTCACAAAAGGTACAAATAAGAGAACACGTGCGCTTTTATTCAAAAATATAACTGCACAAAAAAAAAAGCTGCGTTAGCATGCCACATTGATACTCGTACTACAACCGCTGCGGTGGCGTAATGGTATCAGTTCCTGACTGGGAATCAGAGGGTGATGAGTTCGATCCCGCACGGCTCCACTTCGAGAAGTGAACTGCTCTTATTCTTACAATTTTAGAAAAACAACATAAATTTGATTTCAGTCTGTAACAGCCGGTGTAACTTATGATACTGATAAAGGTTAGGTTTTTTTTTTTTTTTTTTTAATTCACTTTATGTGAATTATTTTTTTTTGTGCAGTTATATTTTTGAATAAAAGCGCACGTGTTCTCTTATTTGTACCTTTTGTAAAAGTGTTTCTTTGATATATGGACTTCAGGCTTCATACGGTATATAGTTTATGCCTACATTTTGTCATTTACTATTAGAATATGAAAAACGTTTCTGTTTTAAAAATGTGTTTGCACAGACTACTATAGAAACGGAACACACATGAAATGCGTGTATTCCAAATAACGCTATATTATTTCCACTCTAAAACTCCACTTCAATCCCAGATAATCAAATCAAGGCAAGGCATGAGCTAGGAGAAGTTCATTCTAAGTCGGTGGGGGGATGGAATAGCTGGCTGCTAGTAGCTTGTGTTTATCAGCACATTTAGATGACAAAAGACTCTGGCGGAGATGTGCAAACGGATTTAAGACGCGATTTAAGGTGGGACGGATTTACGAGTTTTTTCGTAGGCTCTGGTAATTCTAGTGTTAACGTCTATTACAGAGCTGATTGTGTGGCAATTGGGTATTTGGAGAAAGAAAAGGAAGGACAGGAATTGGGGGTTAGTATGTTTGAAAGAGACAGTACTGCTGTAATAAATTATTTCATCGAAGGTCACGCACAATCACTGCGCCACCTTGTTCCCATGTTTAATAGCATGCTTTAACTCCTATCATCATGAAAATGATATCAAGTTTACATCTCAGTATTTTAATTATTCAGAGAGCTGTAATATTACAAATGTAATGGATTTTGTGTCCTGTTGGAGGAAGAGAAAGCCGGTAAGCATGTAGTGATTCACATACATAGAAGATCAAATACAAAACAAAGCATTTAACGTCCTACTTTAGTTACGATGGGATTTAAGAAACTAGTAAATTAAATGATTTTAAGATTAAGTTTATGATAAGTAAACGTATCATAAGTTCTACTTTAATGACAAAATAAACTATGTGATTAAAGTGGAAATTTCGAGATTAAAGTTGACATTTCATGCTTTTCCCCGTGTGCCTATTTTTTTTTTCTCTGTACCCTAATAAGCTTTCATATGACACTTAGACGGTGGGCTACGACTCGGCTTTTCACGGCGACTTTGATATCTGACAACTTCTTTTTTATTTCGGGCACTGTGCGACTTTGTGAACTTGAGCTTTCGAGTTTCTCCGACACGCTATGTCACTCGATCAACTTCCTTTTCTTGATTATACCACTGTTTAAACCAACAAATAGTACATTTTTCTTTGCCTCCACTTGGTATCGGCTGAAATTCTTATATTTTCTTATATTTTCCCCCTGTGCTTTTTCCATTGTCTTTTCACAGAAGGCTGAGCTTAAGGGCTATTTATATTGATTTGCATATTCAAAGAGGCGTAATTCTGGGAGAAGTTGGGGCGGGACAGCAGGCGCGTGCATGTGCGTTACTTTTCACGCTGATCAGGATTTATGTAGCGGAAGAATGTGGAAGTTTGCGTACGTACAGATTCCTGCATCTGGATTTTTCTGTGCGTATGCACATTCCCACGTTTGTGCTTACGCCAAGTTATAGTGTGAGTTCTATGCACGGCGTTATACATGAGGCCCCAGGTGTCTTTGGGGAAAAAAAAGCAAGACAAAGCGAGGTCAGAAATAAAAGAGTAGAAAACAAAGTAAAACGTCATAAAGAGGTTAAAAAACAAGGGGGCCAAACACATGCCAAGCAGGTTATAGATAATGAAAACAGTGGAATTCAAAAAACTCAAAAAAAACATAGGCGCGAAACACATGCAGAGCAAGATACAGAATATGAATGCAGAAAGAAACGAAAGTGTCAAACAAAGAAAGTAAACATCGCATTAGCGCAAACAAAGAGAAATTATTACTCAGAGAAATAACAAAAAGGCGAATAGAGATCGAATATATGAACATAGGTGATATGTCAGAAGTATGTAAATATTGTAAGGCTTTGAAGTTTAAGTCAGAGAATTTCAAAAACGGGGTTTACCTCACATGCATTTATTGGTTACTTTGCAAAAAAAAATTAATTGCTGATGATGTAGATCGTTATGTCTGTGCCTGAATTATGGTACAAAGTCATTAAACACATGTCTCATTGACATTTAAAAGATTCAGCATTTGGGACTCAAAATATTCCAAATATTGTTTTTAAAAAAGTTCTGAAATAAAAGTGAAACTAATGAAATAGCAACAATTCAAAGAAATAAAAAATCTTAAAAGTGTGTTATCTGGAAAACCAAACACGGGAGTTGGCGAGCGAAGCGAGCAGGGGATGAAGACCCCTAGTAGTATTTAAAAAAAGACATTGGATGTATAAAGCTTTTTACATAGAGTGAGTGGAATCACTTCAACCACCAACAATGTACGGCATCCACCTGGTGCCATTTTACACCAGTAGACTGACCCCATATAAGTTATTAGATGGTAAAAAGATCTCCCTGTTTCCATTTATAGTACATCTGTGTGTTTTCATCATACACTATTTGATTAAATAAAGTACACAGAAGGAAACTAAAGAGAAAGTGAATCACTGAAAATGACTCCTCTGTTTTGGGCTCCAATTCATTTAGATGATAAAATTAGAAAGGAGAACAAAATCTACAATTTAAGAATGACCTGACATTACAGAATTGACACTCTAAAACTGGGTTGGAAAAATAACCTGTAGCCACTGCAGGATTGATGTTGATCACCCATGTCCTAAATGGTTTCCCATCCAAGTACTGGCCAGTCTGTTGGCTAAATGATTCTAATCCAAGCCTATAGCTTTTGTTTGTAGTTTTGTTAAGTCCTGCAACAAAGCCTAGCATGGAAATAAGTAAATAAAATTGTATTTTTCAGTAAAAAGTAATTTTTATTAACCTATAACATAACACAAATATTGAATTTCCTCAAAAGCAATTTGTTAATCAGTTGGCAATTTTTTTCCAAAAAAAAATTGCACTAATCATATTTCAGTAATGCATTTATTTAACACCATTATACACATATATGGATTTATCTTCCTGAAAAAAATGTGCTATGCAGATTGCCACTCAGTGTCAACATCTTGACACTCTCAATGCATGGCTGTCATTCAGCAAGACTTGTTTCCAGTAAGCTCCAAAAACAAAGAGCATGAGCTGTGGCAGTAATGTAAAAGACACAATAACTGATTTCAGGATGTGTTTAAATCAACTGACTTTAATTATATCAGATTTTCAAAATAAAGGTTACATTACAAATACAGATTTTCAAAAAAGCATAAATGCAAAAGAATATATTAACATGTAATGAATTACATAGCCTACTATGCTGTTGAAAGCTGATTCTTTTTTTTGGGTGTATAATTACTAAGCTAAGTACCTTACATAATATGTGTGATTTTATGGATGATGTCAGTTCTTTTAGGTGTTATAATATCAATGTCCATATAGTTTTTATGTAAAGAAATTAAGCAGAAAAGCAAGTATTAGTAATATGCATTTTACATGCTTTTAACAGCACTCTATGCAGAACAAGTTAATTTAAAAAGACACACTACTATAATTTAGTTTTAGGATGCTGTAGCCAGTCCTGATTATGTGGTTACTTACAAAGCCCATGTTATGTTCTTTATTTTACCACAATGTTTGTTCCCAGGTAAGAAACACATTACATTTTAATTTGTATAAGTAGACACTGAACATAAAAATGTAGCTATTACATTTGTTACAAAATCACATTAACCTTTGTGGGACGATGCTACATTGCTGTAAAATCTACTGCATCATACAATTATCACTGTTGCGTTAGATATCTTTTATTCCTGTAGTACATAAAATTCTAGACTTGTTAACTTAATACTTTCCAGTTATTCATACATTGTACAGATGAAGTTGAACCATAAACCTGAAATGAATTAAAGTTATAAGGCTTTATTCCATTCTTTCAGTTTCATTTTTCCACTGACATAATATTTTGCTGTAATAAACTGTAAATACATGAGAAAGCAGAAAGCTAACCCATAAGTAAAGTTTAATTTAAATATTAAAGGCTTTTCATTAATACATAACTTATAACTAATATTTAATTTCTAACAATACAGAATATCATTTAAATTTTTTAGTGTTAGTCAACTGTAGATAACCTAGGCTACTTTTATGACATATGATGCTTGTTTTATTACAAAAGCAATTGTCTGATAGTGACAACAAAACAGTGGTACCTCAGGGTTCAATATGTGGGGGCAGCTGCTAGTTTTAAATTTGTATAAATGATTTGGATAAGAATTGTGATGGGTGCGGGTCGTCTCCATTTTCCCACTTACACTATTGGGAGCCTTTTGAACCCACCCCCCTTGATAACATAACCAGATGGTGCTTAGTTCCATGCATATAAATAAATAATCTATTTTAAAAGAGTGCTTCTGTTTAGGTTAAAATAACTTAATCCAAAACAGAATCTGCAAAAACAAGGTTAAAAACAACATGAGCATTCTCTTGCTAAAAACCGCTGAGCCTTGGTGCCCCTTTAAAAACGATGTCTCTTGACTTGCCCTTTCCAGATGTTGCAGACCCAGGAGAAGTCCACAAGCAGACACAGACACCCTTCCACTCTGGCCCAGGTCCTCATCTGTTTCTCGTGGGGCTCCCAATCCAGACATCGCCCCTCTTACCCATCCTTTTTGTCACTAGACAGGTCACTTGTGGAGCCTTCCCTCATCCAAGTCCCCAGAGTGCAGCCATGCGGTGCCCACTCCGGATCTTGCTCTATCTTCCCACCACTGCTTCTTGGCTCCTACCAGCGAGAGTGAGCTTAGAGTACTATGATTGCTCCTGCTCTCCCTAATCGCTCAACAGGAGCAACCCAATCCCATTGAGTGCTGATTAGCTTACTCTTTCTACTGGGGCTCTCACACCCATCTGCCTTCTACTCTCTATGTCTCTCTCACCAGCTCCGCTGGTTCTCTGCCCATCTTTGCTTTCGTTTTCCTTTCTTTTTAACTTCTGTCTTTCTTTAGCATCTGTTTTTCTTCTTTCTTTTTTTTTCTCCCCCCTTAAAGCCCTGAGGCTTCCCTTTTTAAAGTGAGGGTGAGGCAGCTGTGGCAATTACAGATCCAGCACTAATTAGGGTTGCGGATGCTCCTGCACAAATGCATTAAGTGCAGGGCCTTCCGGTCTCAAATCCTGCATTGGAACCACTCCCGCTATGCTACCATACCCCACCTGAAAACATGGGTGTTGACAGTTAATTATATGCCTAATGAACAAGCCACAGACCTGCCTTATCACAAGAAAACAACTTAAAACCTGGTTAAATTTACACATGACATGAAACTAGAGGGATTGGCAGATATCAACAAAATGGTGGCCAGGTGAACCTAAACAGAATTCACACTTAACATATCAGGCAGATGAAGTTTATTGTAAATAGATAAAATACTTTGCACCTATAAATTAAAAATATTACATAAATACATGGAGTAGTATGAGGTTGAAATGTTAATATACAGTGACCTCCACAATGTTTGTGAGAAAGACATATTTTTCATTGATATACCCTTCTATTCCACAGTTTAAAATTACAAACCAAGCAATCCAGACATGATTAAAGTGCATATTGTAGACTTTAATTTAAGGGCATTTGCATACATTTTGGTCACACCATGTAGAAATGACAACACTTTTTCTACATGGTTCCCCTAATTCAGGATACAATGATATCTGAGACAACTGATGTCACAGGTATTTATGATTACTCAGGGGTGTTTCATTGCTTCATTAGTGCAGGTATAAGATACCTAGGCTTGCTTCTATATGCAGACTACCTTTGGACTCTGTAGTTGCCATTGTTCAACATGAAGACAAGAGCTGTGGCAGTAAAAGTCAAAGAAGCCATTATAAGATTAAAAACAAGAATAAAACCAATAGAGATATTGGTAAAAACCTTACAATTACTTAAATCAACTGTGTGGAATATCATTAACACTAGAATCCCTGAAGCCTATGAAAAAACTTATAATCACGGCCCACCTTAAATTGATTCACAACTCTCCTTTAGTGTCTTTTGTTTTGTAAATGTGTCGATCAGGGCAAGCAGCCTACTATCCCATCTCTCCCCCCCCCATACCCCCCCGCCGCCCTCCTTTACGGAGCTCAAATCGGGCAAAACGTTCTCCTAGCTCATGCCAAGGCTCCTTATCTGTATGTGAGATGCATGGAGTTGTATAGGGTAATTAATACAGTATATTGTTATTTGGAATCCAGGAACACATATTTGCTTTCTGTCGATTGATATTTGAGCTTGGGTTTGTAACTCATTGACAGCAACATGTAAATTGAATGATTTTTTTTAACTTTGGTTATATTCTTGAATAAAAGTGCACATGTTTATTTGATATTTGGACTAAAGTCTTCACACATTATACACTTAAAGTCATTATTTATTTATTTTTTTTAATATTTTTATTTTATTAATTTTCATTGTAATCATTCCATACAAACAGATCAATTTATAACCCAACAAATCTGAAGACTAATCAAACCCCACCCCTGAGAAGGAGAGCTTAGCTAAAGGAAAATTGCTTTAGGCTTTTTAATAAGGCAACATTAAACAAAAGAAAGGGAGAAGTAAATATCTATGTAAATAAGAGATGGAGAAGGGAGTTAAATGCAATAATAGTTATTTCTCTTATTCTAAAAAAATATTGATTAAATCCTGCCATGTTTTGAAAAAATGTTGTACTGATCCTCTAACTGAAAATTTGATTTTTTCCAATTTCAAATAATATAAAACATCAGTTTCCCACTGACTTATAAGAGGAGAATTAGGATTCTTCCAATTTAACAAAATAAGTCTGCGTGCCAAAAGTGTAGTGAATGCAATCACAGTTTGTTTGTCCTTCTCTACTTCAAGTCCATCTGGAAGAACACCGAACACAGCTGTTAATGGGTTAGGAGGGATTGTGATACCAAGGCTGTCTGAGAGGCACTTAAAAATTTTTGTCCAAAATGATGCTAGTTTAGTGCAGGCCCAAAACATGTGACCCAGTGAGGCAGGGGCTTGGTTGCAGCGCTAGCAGGTTGGATCCTGCCCTGGAAACATTTTGGACAGTTTTAAGCGAGACAGATGGGCTCGATATATAATTTTTAGTTGAATAATTCTATGCTTTGCGCATATAGAACTTGAGTGAATTCTCTGCTTTGCTACCTTCCACTCCTTTTCTGATATATTGATTAAGAGATCTTCTTCCCAATGTCCTCTTGGATCTTTGAAAGGTAGGGACTCTAATAAGTTTTTATATATTGCGGAAATAGTGTTTGTTTCCTCGAAATTGAGCAGTATTTTTTCCAGCATTGTGGAGGGTGCAAGGTGGGGGAAATCGGGCAATTTCTGTTTAACAAAATTTCTAATTTGAAGATAGTAAAAGAAATGTGTAGCTGGGAGGTTGAATTTTGAACGTAATTGTTCAAAAGATGTAAATATGTTGTCTATATAAAGATCTCTGAGCATTTTAATCCCAAAACTTTTCCAGGTATTAAAAACTGGATATACTTGCGAAGGTTGAAAGAGGTGGTTCCCTTGCAGAGGTGCCACTGATAAAAGATTTTCCATCTTAAAATGCTTCCTAATTTGGTTCCATATTCTGAGTGAGTAAAGCACAATTGGGTTATTAGTATATTTGCGATAACTTTCATTTATTGGAGAGCAGAGCAGGGAATATAAAGAAGTACTACAGGATTTTACTTCTATTGCAGACCAAGACTGTGTATGTGCATTTATTTGTGTCCAGGTTTTTATGGCTTGTATGTTTGCTGCCCAGTAATAAAACTGAAAATTAGGTAAAGCCATGCCACCTTCTGCCTGAGGTCTTTGTAGGGTCGCTCTTCGAATACGTGGGTGTTTTGAGTTCCAAATGAATGAGGTTATTATTGAATCTGTTTAAAAAACGATTTATTGATATATATTGGAATGTTTTGAAATAAAAAGAGAAGTTTAGGAAGGATATTCATCTTAACAATGTTAATTCTTCTGGCTAGAGTGAGATGAAGGGTTGACCATCTATGCAAGTCTTGCTTAATTTTTTCCATACAGACGCCAAAATTTTGTTGATAAAGAGCTTTATGTTTACTTGTGATATTTACCCCTAGGTATTTAAACTGATCTGCTATGGTAAAAGGTAGGGTGTCTAATCTAATATTATATGCTTGTGAATTCACTGGAAAGAGTATACTTTTATTCAGATTAATTCTAAGACCAGATATCGTTTGAAATTCTGTTAGTGCTGTTAAAACAGCAGGGGACAGTGTTTTCTGAGTCTGATATATATAAGAACATATCATCTGCATATAGAGAAATTTTCTGTTCCAGTCCTTCTCTGACAATCCCCTTTATCTGATAAGAATTTCGGCAGTGAACCGCCAGTGGTTCAATAGCGATTGCAAACAACAGTGGCGACAAGGGACATCCTTGTCTGGTACCACGTTCTAGTTTAAAGTAGTCTGAGCAAATGTTATTAATACAAACTGAAGCTTCTGGATTGGTATACAGTAGTTTGATCCAAGCACAAATATTCGGGCCAAACCCAAATTTCTCCAATGCAGTGAAAAGGTAATTCCATTCAATCATGTCAAATGCCTTTTCTGCGTCTAATGATAGTAATATCTCTGGGGTATTTGATTTTGCTGGTGAATATATAACATTAAACAAGCGTCGGAGATTTGAAGATAGGTGTCGGCCTTTAATAAATCCAGTTTGATCTTGTGATATTACCGAGGGCAGCACTTTCTCCATCCTTCTAGCTAGGATTTTTGAGAGTATCTTAACATCATTATTCAGGAGTGAAATTGGTCTCTGTGATGCACATTGTAACAAGTCCTTATTTTGTTTAGGAAAGACGGTGATTAATGCTTGTCGAAATGTTTGAGGTAGAATTTGGTTGTCTCTAGCTTCTGTAAATGTTGCCAATAAGAATGGAGCTAGCTGAATGGAGAATTTCTTATAAAATTCTACGGGGTATCCATCAGGGCCTGATGATTTCCCGCTTTGTAGTGACTTTATAGCGTCTAGTAATTCTGTTAGCGTTAGAGGTTTATCCAGTTCCTCAGCACTTAAAGCATCTATTTGTGGTATTTGTGAATTATCCAGAAATGCATTAGATTGTGTGTTGTCTTCTTTGGGCTCAGTGGAATATAAAGTCTTATAGTAATCTCTAAATGTGTGCATTATTTTATTATGGTCGATGATTTCTTCTCCATTCTTGTTGGTGATTACTGGTATTGCATTGTGAACTTCTTGTTTATGAATTTGTTGAGCTAAAAGCTTATTAGCTTTTTCTCCGTGTTCATAGTAATGCTGTCTAGACTTATAAATAAGTTGTTCAGTTTCTTTAGTTGTTAAGATGTTAAGTTCTGTATGTAGGGCCTGCCTTTTCCTGTGGAGAACTTCATTTGGACGCCTGGCTTGTTCTTCATCTATTCTAGTAATTTCATTTCTTAGCTCTGACACTTTCTTGGTTTCTAATTTATTTCTGTGGGAAAGATATGAAATAATCTGTCCTCTTAAGAAGGCCTTTAGAGTTTCCCAGAGTGTTCCTGTAGAAACCTCTGTGGACGTGTTTGTCTCTAGGAAGAAGCTGATTTGTTTGATTATAAATTCTGTGCAGTTCTCGTCTGCCAATAAAAGAGGGTTAAGACGCCATCTGCTAGGTGAGTATTAGGGGCTTATTGATTATACCTTCAAGACTAGAGGGGCATGGTCAGAGATAACAATTGTGTCATATTTGCATGATTTAATTGTATGCAGGAAATTATTATCTATAAAAAAATAATCAATTCTTGAGTAGCTATAATGCACTGGTGAGTAGAACGAATATGTTCTTGAGTTTGTGTTAAGAAACCTCCAGGGGTCTGATAAGTTGTGATCATTCAAAAACTGTGTAATTATCTTTGCAGTATTAGATGTCGTCCCCCCTGTCACAGGAGTCCTATCTAAGAGTGGATTTAAAACACAATTAAAGTCCCCAGCCATTATAATTTTATGAGTGTTCACATTGGGAATGGATGCAAATAGATTTTGCATGAATTCCTTATCATCAACATTGGGTGCATAAACATTTATCAAAATCATTTTACTGTTATATAAGTTGCCCATGACCATCACATATCTCCCTTCAGGGTCCGACACTACATCTGATGCTACAAATGGAACTGTTCTATGTATGAGAATTCCCACCCCTCTAGTTTTCTTTATAAAGCTAGAATGGAACATTTGGCCAGTCCAGTCTTTTTGTAATCTGAACTGATCCTTGGTTAGTAAGTGGGTCTCCTGTAGAAATACTATTTTAGCGTTTAAGCCTGTTAGGCGAGAGCATACTTTCTTTCTCTTTAATTCGTGATTCAGGCCTTTAACATTCCAGCTCACAAAGTTAACTGTCCCATCATGGAGACATTGATTCTGAGTTTTTAATGTCATTTATAGTTTTAATTGGTAATATGGCAGTTTTAATCTTAGTTTCAAGATTCCCCATGAGTTTATTGCATTTTAGCCTATTGTTGCATTGATATTATAATTATAAGAATTACAAGAATAGATTAGATATAACCTGCTCTCCTTCTCTCCCCCCTTTATCCCCCCACCCCCCCATTTTGCCTCCCCCACATGAGGCTAGATCCCACTTCACGATGTTCCAGTCCTCTGACATACGAAGAGACAGAGCACGTCCAAAACAAAACAAACCCCACCCTGCAGCGGCGTTACAGAATTAAAACAGAGATATCTTTTGCAGTTAAATTCTTAATACTATCTGCCGAAGATGTTCTCATTAACAATATTTAAGCTTGAAATAATCTTCAGCGCTTTTAAGTTAAGATATTAAGATTAAAAAAAAAAAAAAAAAAACAACCCTGGGAATGATTTTAAAAACTAGTCTAGGATAAACCTGGTAATTCCTACTGTAATAGTATAATGGTAATAGTATAAATAGTAGAAAAAGCAATAAACCAAGGGTATGAAGTTAAACAGTCTACTTTAAGGTATAGTAAATAAAAAAATAAAAAAAAACGAATCCTGAAACTGAACTGAAACGAATTTCAGTTCGGACAGTTCGCTTCGGCTTTCGTGCTCCGCGAGTGGAAATGCAGCTCCTGTTACAGCAGGCTCGCGATGAGTAGATGAGAGCACGTCCTGCAGAGCCCTTTCTAGTCTCGAATGATCCTCAGAAATCGGCGATCCATCGCGACCTGTATCACTTGCACCTTCGCTCCCATTTTCACTCTCGACTGGAGACGATACAATGGAGCGGGGTCCCAGGAATTCTGCGCATTCGTCTACCTGTTCCAGGTCAGTCTCCGTGAGGCCATACCTTGCACTTGCACTCAGGCCGGAAGTCTGTCCAGACTTTGATACAGCTTTAAGTTTCTTTTCCGGTTCTTTCTGACTTTTCTTCTTGTTACTCATGCTTGTATATTGTAGTGGAAGTTCCTTGGTCGGGTTAAATACAGGATACCTCTAAATAATATGAAATACGTGGGAAAATAAAGCCGCTGCTAGCGGAGCTCTGCTTCAGACGTACTTAACGTCATTATTAGTAGAACATGGATAAAGTTTCTGCTTTAGGTATGCGCTAGCATTTCTTGCCTCGCATTTCCTTTCATCCTACACTTGCCCATATCTTTGTAAATACGAAACACACATGAAATGCATGTGTTCCAAATAATGATATACTGTATTAGTTACCCTATACAACCCCAGGAACCTTACATACAGATAAGGAGCTTTGAGCTGGGAGAACATTTTGCCTAAGTTGAGCTCCATCAAGGTTGGGAGGGGGAATGGGATAGGAGGCTGCTTGCGCTGATTGACACATTTACAAAACAAAAGATGCTGATGGAGAGGTGCGAAGGAATTTAAGGTGGCCCGGGATTACAAGTTTTTTCATAGGCTTCAGGGATTCTAGTGTTAAGAGGAAAGAACATTCTAGTGAGCTCAAAAATTACAAGGTTACTGGTAGGCCAAGGAAGATCTCCACTGCTGATGACAGAAGAATCCTCACTATGGTAAAGAAAAAGCCCCAAATATCAGTCTGACAGATCAGAAACCATCTTTAGAAGACTTTGTCAACAGAAATTCATTGGCCACACAGCAAGAGGCAAACCACTAGTTAGACACAAAAACAGAATGGTCAGATTACAGTTTGTGAAAAAGTGCTTAAAAGAGCCAGTAGCATTCTGAAAATATGTATTGTGAACAGATGAGACAAAAATGAACCTGTATCAGTTAGTGATGGTAAGAGCAAAGTGTGGAAATAAAAGGATCTGTTAAACATGGAGGTGGGGGGTATTATGACTTAGGCATGTATGGCTGCCACAGGTACTGGCACACTTCTTCATGGATGATGTGACTACTGACAGCCGTTGCACAATAAAGGTGTATAGAAACATCTTACCTGCTCAATTTCCAGTGAATGCCTCCAAACTCATTGGACACTGTTTTATCCTACAACAAGATAATGATCACAGATATTCTACTAAGGCCACACAGTAAGTTTTCAAAGCTAAAGAACTGAATATTCTCAAAATGGCAAAGCCAGTCACCCGATTTAAATCCAATTGAGCATGCCTTCCATATGCTGAAGAGAAAAACTTAAGGGAACAAGCCCCCTAATAGAGCAGGGTCTGAACATGGGTACATTAGAGGCTTGCAGAGTATTACCAGAGAAGATACTCAGCCCCTGGTGATATCTATGAATCGCAGACTTCAGACAATCATTGCATGGAAGGAATATGCAACAAAGTACTAAATATGACTGCTTTTATATACTTGATATTGCTGTGTCCCAAGCATTATGATGCCCTGAAATGGGAGGGCCACGTAAAAAAAGTGTTGTAATTTCTACATGCTGTGCCTGAAACATATACATGCAAATACTCTTAACACTAGAATTACCAGAGCCTACGAAAAAACTCACAGATTCAGCCCACTTTAAATCGCTTCTTAAATCCATTTGCACCTCTCCGCCAGAGTCTTTTGTCATCTAAATGTGCTGATAAACACAAGCTGCAAGCAGCCGGTTATTCCATCCCCCCACCGACTTAGAATGTGCACGAACTTCTCCCAGCTCATGCCTTGATTGATCATCTGGGAAGTGAGTGAAGTGGAGTTTTAGAGTGGAAATAATAGATCGTTATTTGGAACACATGCATTTCATGTGTGTTCCGATTCTACAGTAATTTGTGTAAACACATTGTTAAAACAGAAACTTTTTCCTATTTTAGTAATAAATGTTACAAAATGTAGGCATAAATTATAAAATGTGTAAAGCCTGAAGTCAAAAGATCAAATAAACACTTTCACAAAAGGTTCAAGAATGACACAAGAGCTTCTGCGGTGTACCGGTAAGATTTGCTGACTCAGTGTGCTGTAGACTTGCCCTGCCTCAGGGACCTGCATTCGATTCCCTGCTGGGGAAAAAACATTTTTTTTTTTTTTTCTTTGTAACCTTCACCGCTCTGCCTGCCTGCCTGAACTCCCTGTCTATCTATATAGTAATAACAGTAATTTTATTATTATATAGCAGCTTCCCTGTCTGCCAATCATATAGTGCCTTTCCTTCCTATCTATCTATTTATCTATCCCCTTAGCTGTTTTTTTTATATATCTATTTTACAGTGCCTATGGGGTGGCAAACAGGCAATTACAATGATTTTCAGAATATATAAAGTCATTCCTGAATATATAAAGTCAGCGTCGGAATATATAAAGTCACTCCCGAATATGTAAAGTCAAAGCCTGATTATATAAAGTCAGCATCAGAATATATAAAGTCATTACCGAATATATAAAGTCAGCGTTGGAATATATAACCTCATTCCTGAATATATAAATTTAAAGTCCGATTATATTGATATTGATTGAAACGACTCAGGCACATTTTTAGTAAACTCAATGAGTTCCTAATACAACATAATGAACTAAGTCAGTGGTTGGCAAACCGTGGCTCGCAAGCTGCATGTGGCTCTTTAGCCACTTGAGTGTGGCTCTGCCACGAATCGATTTCAACTACGTGCGGGCGAGCGGGGTGTCAGTCGGGTTGACATAGCGCAAGCGGGCGCGGGGTATGCAGCGCGGAGGAGGCACACGCGACTAACGCACAAGTTGAGCGAGAGCGAGCCAGTCACAGCTTGTCCATCAGTGTGTACAGTGGTCAGTGCCTGGCGTGCCGAAAAGTCTCATGCAAGCGACGAGAGTACCTTAACACTGGAATAACCAGAGCCTACAAAAAAACTCGTAGATCCAGCCCAGCTTAGATCGCTTCTTAAATCCGTTCACACCTCTCCGCCAGCGTCTTTTGTCCTCTAAATGTGCTGATAAAGACAAGCTTCCAGCAGCCGGCTTTTCCATCCCCCCACCGACTTAGAACGTGCACAAACTTTTTCCAGCTCAGGCCTTGATTGATTATCTGGGAGTGAAGTGGAGTTTTAGAGTGGAAATAATAGATCGTTATTTGGAACACACGCATTTCATGTGTGTTCCGTTTCTACAGTAATCTGTGTAAACACATTGTTAAAACAGAAACTTTTTCATATTTTAGTAATAAATGTTACAAAATGTGGTCATAAACTATAAAATGTGTAAAGCCTGAAGTCCAAAGATCAAATAAACACTTTCACAAAAGGTTCAAGGATGATACAACAGTTTCTGTGGCGTACCACGCTAAGATTTGCTGACTCAGAGTGCAGCAGCTTTGTTGTGCCTCACAGACCTGAGTTTGATTCCCCGCTGGGGATAAAGTGTTCCTTTTTTTTTCTTTTTAACCTCAAACGGACATAAATTTATAAATTAGTATGCACAGTCAGTTAATGAGATTGTTATATTTTCATGTGGGATGCTCCTTTTAAAATATTTTTTTAACAATTGAGACTGCAATTAACATGAACAACTGTCCTTATAACTATTATTTTTAAGATCCATAACACACAAGACAGACAGAGCACTGCGTAATAGAGAGACAGACAGGCAGACAAGTCACTAGATATATAAACAAACAGGGAAGGCACATCCATCCATTTTCCAACCCACTGAATCCGAACACAGGGTCACGGGGGTCTGCTGGAGCCAATCCCAGCGCACAAGGCAGGAACCAATCCCAGGCAGGGTGCCAACCCACCGCAGGACACTCACACAAACACACCCACCCACCCAGGCCAATTTAGAATCGCCAATCCACCTAACCTGCATGTCTTTGGACGGAAACCCACGCAGACACGGGGAGAACATGCAAAGTCCACACAGGGAGGACCCGGGATGCGAACCCAGGTCCCCCAACTGCAAGGCAGCAGCGCTACCCACTGCACCATATGTACTGAAAGAAAAAAAAGATCAACATGTGTGTTGTTCCTGCTGCACTGAATAAGCTCACGCGCTCTAACATCACCCCTCCCCCATCTGACTCTGAGTAACAGCGCAAGTACAGACGCAAACCAAGTGCATGTGTGTACTGTATAATATTAACAAAAAGAGCAGCTTACTACTGAAAGCGGCAAATATAGGAGTGAGTGGGGATCGAACCGGGGACTCTTGATTACACTTGGTTTGTGTCTGTACTTGTGCTGTTACTTAGAGAGTCAGATCGGGGGGAGGGGGTGATGTTAGAGTGCGTGAGCTTATTCAGTGCAGCAGGAACAGCGCACATGTTGATCTTTTTTTTCTTTCAGTACATGTGCCTTCACTGTTTATTTATATATCTAGTGACTTCTCTGCCTGTTTGTCTCTCTATTACGCAGTGCTCTGTCTGTCTGTGTGTTATGGATCTTAAAAATAACAGTTATAAGGACAGTTGTTCATGTTAATTGGCAGTCTCAATTGTTAAAAAAATATTTTAAAAGGGAGCATCCCACATGAAAATATAACGATCTCATTAACTGACAGTGCATACCAATTTATAAAGTTTTATGTCCGTTTGAGGTTAAAAAGAAAAAAAGGGAACACTTTATCCCAGCGGGGAATCAAACTCAGGTCTGTGAGGCACAACAAAGCTGCTGCACTCTGAGTCAGCAAATCTTAGCGTGCTACGCCACGGAAACTGTTGTATCATCCTTGAACCTTTTGTGAAAGTGTTTATTTGATCTTTGGACTTCAGGATTTACACATTCTATAGTTTATGCCTACATTTTGTAACATTTATTACTAAAATATGAAAAAGTTTCTGTTTTAACAATGTGTTTACACAGATTACTGTAGAAACGGAACACACATGAAATGCATGTGTTCCAAATAACGATCTATTATTTCCACTCTAAAACTCCACTTCACTCCCAGTTGATCAATCAAGGCATGAGCTGGGAGAAGTTTGTGCAGGTTCTAAGTCGGTGGGGGGGATGGAATAGCCGGCTGCTGGCAGCTTGTTTTTTATCAGCACATTTAGAGGACAAAAGACTCTGGTGGAGAGGTGCGAATGGATTTAAGAAGCGTTTAAGGTGGGCCGGATCTACGAGTTTTTTTTGTAGACTCTGGTAATTCTAGTATTAAACTAAAATCTGTAATGTGCACTTTAATTACATCTGAATTTGTAATTTTAAACTGTGCAGCAGAGTGGCAAATCATAGAAAATATTTTTGTCCCAAATATTGAGGGCACTGTACATAATGAGAAAGTCACTGTTTACAAAGGAGTGCACAAATTATTGAAAACATTAATGGGATTTTGGGTTACAAAGCTTTCTGTGTTGAGTATAAATCAAGGAAAGGGGCTTATACTGTGCAGCACACACAATTAGTATGAATGTTATTAAGACACTAATTCATTAATAATAGTATGTTACAATTCTAAAAGTATATGAATAAAGGACACATTTGGAATAATATGTACAGTTTTGGTTTCCTTTTACATAAACAATACATAGTCCATATCTAAACTATTCGACTGTTTCCAGTACTGTGGGGTATAAATTAAGAAAATATTGGAGGAGATTAATCATCTCAATTTATGCAAAGACTAATTCAGAGGTGATATAATAAAAATGTTTAAAATGATTATGGGAGTTGGAATAGTAAATATCAGTTGTTACTTTAAAGTGAGTTCTTCTACAAGAAAATCGCGGCATAGATGAGACTTGGTGGAAAGTACATTTCATGATAATGTGAAAAGAATATCTTCACAAAGATAACCACAGACACATGGAATAGGTTACCAAGCACGGTCATAAGTAGCAATATTTGGGAAATCCTCAAGTATGTATTTAGATTCCAATTTTAATTAAAGTTGATTATAAAGTGTTTGATTGACGTTGGGCCAAATAACCTGTTTTTGTGTGAATTTTCATTGTAGTTTTTAACACACTTTGTGGCGACAGCAGAGCACACCCACAAAATACTTATAAACTATAAAAGAAAAATGATCATAAGGAGAATACAAAATGACATCTTTTACAGGAGTGGTGCGATGTGATTAGCAGTTAATGTTACCATTATAACTAATATGGCAGTGCCTGTGCATGCCAGTAGACAAAATGACAGCACTCCTGGAAGAAATGAAAACAAATGAAAATGGGCTGCTATAAGCTAACAATATAAATATAAACTAGATACAAAAATAAAAATGAATTTTGCTAAATGAAATTACATCTCTATTTTTCCTCCTCAGGTATTCTTTTCTTTCTTCTATATCATGAATATATATACGTTGGTGTGCTGCGGATGATTCCTGAAGAGAATCCTGTTTTGAGCTCAGTGTCATTTGGTTAATCTTTACTTCATGTTTGAGGAAAAGGCCAAAACACAAACTGAAAATGTGCTTTTCTGTTTGAAGCTCCTTTACTATTTCACTTTCTTTGCATAACAAGTAAAACATAGCAGGGCTTGTTTATTTAGTGTGAAAGTTTGGGATATAATTTCTCTTGATCTCAAGTTTTTAGCCTTAATGAGCCGACTCAACAATTTTTTAATATCTAATCATTCATCAATCATGTATTTTCTAACTCATTCAGTCATTTCTGGGTCACAAGGAGCTGAGGCCAATCTCCACAGCACTTGTTGAAAGGTATAAAGCCACTCTTGGAATTGCACAAGTAAAACTTCATAACCGTTAGAAATATCGATGTGCAATTCTTTTGTTGTAAGAAATCTGTAAATGTAATCTGAATATACAGTAAAACTTGCCATATACTGGGATTTCACAGCCGCACAGTGCTCAGCATTAGTGCTTCATAGTTACAATGTTCTAGGTTTGATCTCTACAACTGATCCTTGTCTGCCAGACAAGGTTTACCTCCAGTTACTCTAATTTTCCTCCCACGTTCCCGAACAAATGTATGACAGCATTCTGTTTTCAACTGACAATCCTGTCCAGCACTGGTTTTTACCTTGTGTGTGATGCTGGTGGAATTGGCTCCACCCCTGGCATTGCTGAATTAAATTTAAACAAGTTTGAGAATGCATGTATGCCAGGTTTTAAAGGAATACACTGTCCAAGAAATAATATTTCTTTTATATGTTGCTTACTACTTCATAGTCATGGGTTGAGAAAAAAAATTGAATTTCATGTTTTCATGCAGAACAGAGAGAGTGAATTTTATTAAATAATAGAAGGCAATAGTGACCAATGATGTACAACGGTAAGTGATGTGTAAAATGTCCCTGGTAAAAAGCAAAAATTCTCCTGTTACTCGTGTTGCATAATCCACATGTGTGTTATCCAGTCGATTGCTCAAAACATGCAAATCACATGCATTTTTTGATGAAATATTATTAATACTGAAACTTTTGGAAAAATCAGCATACAACATAAACAGAAAAGGCACATTCCCATAATTATGTGCCTTGAATTGAAGACAGGACTTTTGACCAACGAATGAGGTGAACCTGTGGGTGTTCAGTTCCAAGACTTAATACTATGAGGATTTGGGTTTCTGGTTTATGTGTATGCCAATAATTCAAGAAGTAACCATATAACTATATTTTAGCAAAAAAAAAAATACATTAGTTTCTTTTGTGTAACACAGGTCACTATTGCCTTCTGTTATGTCATAAACGCCTTTTTATTCATTCTGCATTAAAACATGTGATTGCAAATGTTTCTTGCCAACCTCTACAAAGTACATGGGGTAACATATAAAGTAACACACAAAAATAATTTTTATGCAGAATATTCCTTTAAGGAAGTTTTCCAAAGAAATGGGTGCTGTGACTTGTAAAATAAATTTCTTGCACTATTAATGCAATAGGCACCATTAGTGAACAAAGTTTACTTGAGATTTTTGCAAATTCATTAAAAATAAAAAAATTGAGAAAGCAAATGAATTTAATCCATTTTGGAATAAGGCTGTAACATAACAAAATGTGGAAAAAGTGATGCGCTGTGAATACTTTCCGGATGCACTGTATATATATATATATATATATATATATATATATATATATATATATACTAGCAAAATACCCGCGCTTCGCAGCGAAGTAGTGTGTTAAAGAGGTTATGAAAAAGAAAAGGAAACATTTTAAAAATAACGTAACATGATTGTCAATGTAATTGTGTTGTCATTGTTATGAGTGTTGCTGTCTTTTATATATATATATATATATATATATATATATATATATAATAATATACACACACACACATAAACATATATATACATATACATATATACATATATATATACATATCTACACATATATATATATATATATATATAATAGATATATATATATATATTATATATATATATATATATATACACATCCACATATATATACATAGATATATATACACATATCAACATATATATACACACATACATACAGACACACATATACATATACACATACATATATATACACACATACATACATACATACATACACACACACACACACACACACATATATATATATATATATATATATATATATGTAATTGTGTTGTCATTGTTATGAGTGTTGCTGTCATATATATATATATATATATATATATATATATATATATATATATATATATATATATAATATACACACACATAAACATATATATACATATCTACATATACACATCCACATATACACATCCACATATATATATATATATATATATATATACATACATATATATACACATACATATACACATACATACACACACACATATATATATACACACACATACACACATATATAAATATATATATATATATATTTACATATCTACATATGTAAATATATATATATGTATATATATCTACATATATCTAGACATACATATATACATACATACATTGACATATATATATATATATATATATATATATATATATATATATATATATATATATCAAAATACCCGCGCTTCGCAGCAGCGAAGTACTGCTTTAAAATTTTTATTAAGAAGAAAAGTAAACCTTTTTAAACTGAGGGAAAATGAATCAATAATTATTTGTTAAGGATCTCTTTGTGTACCACATTGTCAGTTCGCCCCTCCGGTTGTAATATGACCAAGCTGTGTGCTGACCTTACTCTTGAGCATGCAACGTACAGTTGGCCATGTGAAAAGCAGTCCTGCCTGAAATCAATGCTAACCTTTTGTAGGGTCTGTCCCTGAGACTTATTAATTGTCATTGCGAAGCAGAGCCTTAGTGGAAATTGGAGGCGTTTGAATTGAAATGGGAGATCAGAGGGTATAACGGGGATGCGAGGAATAAAAACTCTCTCCCCTGAGCCACCGCCAGTAAAAATAGTTGCCTCTATGAGGTTCTTTTGCAGACATGTGACCTGAAGTCTCGTGCCGTTACAAAGTTTCAGTGGCTGTACGCAAATACACAATCGGTTTCATATTGTTTTCGTACCTTATCCATTGTGTAATTTGTTTTTTGAACAGGTTTGATTCATCGAAGTGATCACTCCTGTTGCGTTCAGTCACTTCACGTGAGCCGCTCTCTTGTGTGATGTTGCGATGTCCACGGGTTTATTTAATGTTAGCTAAGACCCAGCAGTTAAAAGTTTCTCGCTACAGCAATTTAACTCTGTTACAAAGTGATCCAAACTGTTGTTTATACCTCGTGTCTTCTCATTAAACTTGTATCTCGCGAATATGGCATTGAAAACGGCAGCGGGTCAGTTCACGTACTTACGTGGGAGGCGTGATGACGCGATATATTTTGATATATATCAAAATACCCCGCGCTTCGCAGCGGCGAAAGTACTGCTTTAAAATTTTTATTAAGAAGAAAAGTAAACCTTTTTAAACTGAGGGAAAATGAATCAATAACATGTTAAGGATCTCTTTGTATACCACGTTGTCAGTTCGCCCCTCTGGTTTTAATATGACCAAGCTGTGTGCTGAGCTTACTGTTGAGCATGAAATCTAACGTGGTTTGTGCCCTTCAGAATGAAAACAGTTTGCATTTACCTTTTTAATAAAAGGCGAGCTTTTAAGCCTGAGAAATCACCCCGTAAATGCACACGTTTAATTGCACATGTGTTAATATGTATGCTTACACAGTATTAAAAGACACTCAACAATTAACATCATTTACCTTCGTTCCCGCGTTTGACTCGTGCTGTAAATCTCTTCCTTGTTTTTAGTTCACGTGATTACGTAGGAGGCGTGATGACACAATACGTGACTCTGCCTCCTCCATTTGAGTATATGGACAAAAAACAGGTTCCAGTTATGACCATTACGTGTAGAATTTCGAAATGAAACCTGCCTAACTTTTGCAAGTAAACTGTAAGGAATGAGCCTGCCAAAATTTCAGCCTTCTACCTACACGGGAAGTTGGAGAATTAGTGATGAGTGAGTGAGTCAGTCAGTCAGTCAGTGAGGGCTTTGCCTTTTATTAGTATAGATTGTATATATATATATATATATATATATATAATATACAATTTGCAGTTGGAGACCCACAAAGGGAGAAAAAACGAATCACGTATCATAAAATAGTTTTATTCCTGAGCTTTCAACCCCTATCAGGGGTCTTCATCAGAGGATAATGCTTAGACTTACAAGAATCAAAGGCAATATATAGCAGCACATTCGGGGGGGGGGGGTGGGGGTGGTTAGGTGACTAAGTCCGTATGATCAAAAAGGGGGGGGGGGTTATCGTTAAATTAAAGTGCATATGTCCTTCTTAAGTTGGCATATACTGGGTTTATGTCCAAGTGTCTGTTGATGGCATTTTCATCTGATAGCCAAGACTCGGCCAACTCTCTGGCGCTTTTTGTACTGGCCTTACATTTTACTTTTACGTTGTCCAGTTGAATGTGTGTCCTGTCGATTTAGTATGTGCATATATCAAAGATAGTGCGTCCTTTCTTCTGACAGCGTTGCGATGTTCCTGTACACGTGCTGAAATTCTTTTTGACGTTTGTCCTATGTATACAGCTGAGCAAGAATTGCATGGAATACTATAAACTGCGTTTCGTGTTTCGGCTGTCGATTTCTTGTTTTTAGCATTAAACAGGACCATGCGCAGATTGTTGGTGGGTTTATGTGCTATACAAACCATATCACAGACCTTCTCTTTCATATATATATATATATATATATATATATATATATATATATATAATATACAATGCTAAAGAGATCATAATAATAATACATATAAAGTAGATATACCCTCCTTCAGACTATATGTATCACATAAGAATACAGAAGCAATTCACCCTTAAAATACTTTTAATTAAGAAGTATGTCTAGTAAAATTTTTTTTTTCATCATGATAATTTTTATTTTAGAGGTTATCAAACCATAAAGCAACCATTTTCCTTTGCTGTCGTCAGCACATAGGCCATGTTTTGAGTGCATTTATCAAGTCTGAAAATTTCACTGGCAGTGAGGTGGGGTTTGCTTTCACATTCATTAGGCCAACAGATCTTTGTTTCCTAACTTCTTGCATTCAAGCATAGGTATGATGCAGATAATATCTGATGGTATGCAAATTAATTGCTCACTCTAAGATACTATCACAAACCTCATTTACATGTCCTCCTTTGCAATAATAAAGTCACATAAATTAATATTCATTATGCTGCATGGTAATTTCTGTCATATATTAACAAATCTGGCCCTGTTACATTTAGTCCTGAATTTTAAGTATACTGCCCTGAATTTCAACATTCCATTTTCAGTCATTAATTCATTATCACTCTGGTCAAGTGATTAGATTTCTGATTGGGTCTTTTTTGCTCATAGAGCACGAACACAGAGAATCTCATTTGCGGGTGAACCTATGTGTGAATGAACACTTCTCTTGTGCATCTCTACTACGAATCTCAGTGCTTGATCTTTTGCTGTGAACTATATTTAATATGAGTAAAAAATATGGTTTGTCCACAGATCTTTATTCTTCTGGGTGAAATTGACAAAAATTCTACTGAGAAATATTAAGTTGTGTTGTTTATAAACTGGGAGAAAATAACAAAGCAAAAAATAATGCATGGCATGCTGTACTGGTATGATTAATATTTTTTTTTTTTAGAAAAGAGTGGAAAATCATCAAATGATATGAAAAGTGAAAAGAGAATTTGTTAGTTCTGTTTATTCGCAGGTCTAGGTTTGATCCCTAGTCTAGTCATTGTGTGGAGTTTACATATTTTCTCTATAGCCACATGAGTTCCAGTGGGAATGGAAGGCCACATCTCTAAGCCTGGAATATACAACAACACATAATGCAGTGCTGTCAGAAACAGAGCTTTATTCCAATTAAACACACACACACACACAAGAAGGCATTCATCTAATATGAAAACAAATAAACAAAAACAACCATCCATCTAATTCTACTGAACCTTGCTGCACTCAGGTTGACCAATCCAAAATAGAGTTGAAAAAATTTGCCTACTCATATCCTAGACTGTCTTCCACTCACTTTTTCTTTGCTGTGGCTGCAGTAACTACCTCCCAGTTCAGGCTTTGTTCCAAGACATTTATTTCCTGTATGACCAATGAGCCTCTTTCAAAGAGTAGCCGTTGAATTAAACTCCAAGTCTATTTCTGTTTACATTCCAGAAAAAAAAAACACTTCCAGGGTCCATGGTCCTACCTGATGCCCAAAGGCAGGAGCCTTAACGTTCTTATTACTCTAAAAAACTGTTTATATGTCATGTCATTTTCTAACCCACTTAATCCTGACCACAGTTCCTGGGGTTTTATCTATAGTATATATTTATAGTGTTTATACTCTGGGCCTTTACAACTTTTGTACAAAGGTTTCCTCCAGGTTATTAATGACTTCTGTTCCTGGTGATGTTTGTACACTGATTTTGTACATAAGTTGCAACTTGCACTGAAAATGTCTGTTAATGGAAAAATCAGAAAAAATGCATGATGCTTTACTACTTATTATGCAGAAAATATTTTAAAGTTATTAAAAAATAACAGTGAAGTAATATTGTTCTTTAAATCACAAAACACAAAATAAATTAAAATGAACCATGGGTATTGTATTATATGTTAATTTTTTGCTGAAACAATATATAGTTTTTAAGTAAAGATGCAGTATCTCATACAGCTAAAAGAAAAATAAGGATGGAATTAAAAAATAGAACTAACTAACGGGTGATCTCACACATCTCTGCTGAGGGATCACTCACAGAGTGCCACTTGCTGTTCCCAACAGCTGTACTACCTGAGACAGCACGTACTTAGGATGCTGGGAATTAGAAACATCACTCTCTACCTCTTCTTATCGAAACGGACAGCTGTCTGGTTAGGTGCTTACCTGTTGTTTTATGGGGGAAAAGGTTTCAGGGTCACGCTATTGTAGAACATGACATACTTTTATTTCCATGCCCAGATTCTTTTTAACATAGACCTATACATTTGTCCTACACATTTGCTCTACTTCTCTTATTCTTGCATTCACCTGGCCTGGAAGGAGACACAAACTACACATGCAATACATGTGCTGCTAGGGCTGCGGATCCAACTTCACCCAAGACTGACTGCTACTGTGATACACTTCACCTATTAGAGGATGTCTCGTCTTTATCTCTACCCAGACTGGCAAGACAGAGCAACTAGGCAAGCAAGAGGAGCAGGCAATAAAGTTTATTCTCTCATTATAGATTTAACATTTTGAAATATTCTTACTGTGCAAAAAATGGAAGCAAAATAAAAAAAGGCTTGGCACTTATCTTTTTGAGAAGCTGTCACAGATGATGCAGGCTGAGGCATTAAAATGTGCATGGCTTTTCGGTCTCTTAAGGTAACTTTGTTGCGTGACTGTGTTTTTCTGCTACTTCTCCTTCCTGGTTCTTCTGTTCAGTGATGCCTTACACTGATGAATTATTAAAGTTTGTCAGAGCCAAGATGAACACCCCTAGCCCCTCTCTGTCCAATATCATTTTGACAGACCATGTCAGTACATGTCCACGAGGTGAGCATACATTAAAATAACCAATAGTTCAAGAGGTTTGCTTTCATGAATGTGGAAAATCCAGACAGATGACCAGAATTTGATCTTTAGTTGCTAGACTGTACTTTCTTTTTCTACAGTCATAAGATTAATTTTTTCTAGTTTAGCCTTGTGTCTGTCACCTCTGCTAACACTTCCTCTGCTTGTGGTTAGACAAGCCAACCTTCTAAGATCAAAAGCTCAAATGAAGACCAGTAAATGTCACAGCTCTTATACTGTGCTTATTATCAAAAAGAACATTTCTTTTAACAGGCATGTTAAAATGAAAGTAACAAAACGAAAACACATTTTTAACTTTAGCAAAAATCTTATTACTTAACACCAGTATGGAGATTAATTTGTGAATGCTGCTGGTTACATTTGTGCTACTTACTATCTTTGCTGAGGGATAATTGAATGTCGCATCACCCTCCTAGCAGCTCTTTTGAGAAGCGCATTTAGGACACTGGAAGTTGCAAATGGCAGGTTCTACCACTCCCACTAAACAGCCATCTGATGATCAACCTATTTGTCTGTGACTGAGCTTACAGCATGTGCTGCTTGATACATTCAGTGGCCTATATGCATGAAAGTACAAAATGACTAAAAATGGTGACAAAGTCTGTAGTGTGCAGTACTATTCCACACCTGTAGTGGAAGGTACTACATTTTCATCTGAGTCATAACTAGTTTGCTTGTTTTGTTAGTAAAAAAGACAGAAGTCCCAGGATGAAAATTAACTGAATTCAGTAAAAAATAAAACTTTAAGGGTTTAATGTGTTTATATATGTAGAACTGCCGTAACCTGAAACCTGTCTGTACTTCAGACTTGTAATACACCAGTGACCACTGAACAAAGCAGCGTTCTGGAGTCCCTTTTTACAAGTACAGAGTTTTCCTGGCTCCAGAAGTGGGGTTTAAAACCAGCACTTACACCAAACCCCACTGAGTGTAGTGTCTAGAGAAGGAGCTTGTTTGTTGGGACGATGCGAGTCCAGCATAGAGAAAAAAACAAAACAAAGTGAAGATAAGATTAATTATTTCATTTTGGTATGGTGCAATGTAGCATCCAGTCTATCTGGTTAAAAAGGTGAAAGTGCCGAGAGAAAACAGGATCTAGGTTTTGTTTGTTAATTTGGTAGTTTGGTTACTAGATTTTTTAAAACATGTCTCATGGGATTATTTGTCAAATAAAGATGTATTTATTCATATTTGGCTTCTTTGTTGTTATTCTAGAATCAAGTAATATATTCAGTTCAGAATCTAGATATATATTTATTATGCTGCTCTTATTTTCTTTTGGCATTCAGCTTACTTTGTGAATAATTTCCTGGAAATGGCAGTACTTACATAAAATGGCCACCAAGGGAAAGTTGTAGCAGAGATGCCAATTTCCCCACAGCCTATTGAATAAGGCTGTTAATGTAAATAAGTGATAGCTGTACTTCATTCTACCGATTATCACCATATACATTGTTAAAGGTATTAAAATAACAAACATATTTTAATGTATATTGCTCCTAACATATTGTGCTCCTTTGTAGCAATTTAAAGATATTTTATTTGGTTTGTTAGCAGAGACTTGCATAATTATTTAGTATTTGTACATAGTTTCATTCATTTCTAAAGTTTAATGTGTTAAATGGTGCTACCTTTATACTTGCAGGAAAATATAGTCAAGCTTTATTTATGTGTGGAGAAGGTTGACTCTCAGTTGGCTCTTGAAATGTTATAAATAATGAACATCTTATTAGTTAATAGACTGAGCTCTCTTTCACTAAGAGCCTGAATGTAATTTTATACATATACTAAAGTTAATATATTTCTTCCTTATCACAGCAAGTAAAACATGGTGCAGCAATGTACTGTAAGTATCATTGACTTTAATTGAAAACAATCATTGGATAATTGCGGTTAAGACTGATTAAATTTAATTAGTTAAACTATTTAAATACAAGATTGCTTTATACCACAACAGAACCCTACACTAATAAATAGACAAGTATGTGAAGAATAAATAAGCTCATTGTTGTGAGCTTGGTCATATATAGTACACATCATTTTCTAATGTGAATATAGAGAGAATCACAGCCGTTGTACTTTATTCTGTACTTGCCATTATTTTAAATAAGTATATTTTAGATAAATAAAAAGAACCAACAAAAGCATTACAGTATGCCAAAACCTCTACTGAAAATGCGCCTTTCTTCTACATGAAAATGTTTGCTGCTATCATGTGAAATCCTACAAAGTCCTCAGACATTCACAATAACTAGTTTTGCCCTGATATTTATATTTACAGTTAGTCATTTAGTTAGGTACTTGTTGCCCAAAGCAACTTACAAATGAGGGCAGCACTGAGTCAACATCAGTTAGGGATCTGTTTTGAACAAGTGTTGAAACAAGACTAGGTTACCAAAATTGACCATGACAGGTGAAAAATACTTTGGATTTTAAAAGTAAGCAACCCATTAAACCAATTTAAGCACAAGACAAATTAATCTCATCTTATCTACAAAAAGAACCTAGTATCAAAACCCATTATCAGAAACATATTTACAAAGTAGGAAAGCCTTTAACTCCTCTTAAACACATTGAGGGACAATGATTTGAATACTCCATCTGATAAGGTTTAGTCTTGTGGATGGTATACAGAGTGAAAATGCATAAATGGGAGACTGCCACAGTATGATCAGCAAAAGTTAACTGGTCATCCATCGGTCATTAACCTAAGGTTACAGGGTGTTAATGATAATGAGCTGAGTTGAGCTTTGCAGATCTGTTATTTTCAAAACAAAGGACTGGTTGGGTGAAAAGGAGCTCAGTCTTCAACAGGCTGAGTTGGAGATGGTGTTCTTTCATCAAGGTTATTGTTGCATATTATTGATATCTCAACAAAATTTTTGCTCTTTCTAAATGTTTTTGTTGTTTCCTTATAAAGATCCAGTATGAAAATTAAACATTATCGCTTCCCTGATTAGACAGATAGAACTTTATTTGTCACAAGGGGAAAATTAGGCTTTTTACAGAAGGTTTTTTTAAAGAAATACTACATAAACAGGTAGGTAAATAAATAAGAAAATAATTACATAAATATACACATAATATGATCTGATATGATATGATAAACACCAGAATCTCTAAAAAGCAAGAAAATTAGAAAGAAAACTTCTGACTTGGCTGTCTCAGTGAGGCATTATGCAGCTGTAAATCCCATTTTACACAGCATGTTCTATCTTGTCTATTGTAATTATTTCTATTAATTTGTCATACAAGTTAAATTGGTGATGCATATTAAAGCAACAGTTCAAAGATTTACCAAATCCTTTTTATTAAATATTTTTTCTAGATTCCAAAAATTGTTCCTGTATGTTGCAACTTTATAAAAATGCATATTTGATGTTTTTACATATACTTAGCAATTTTTGAGAGCAGCCTTATATTTACATTATTAGGTCCTGATTATTTGTTCCTTTTTAATCTCACTAACACTTCACATATCTCCAAATTGTGCAATATTTCCTGAATATTCCTTGTATCTTTTCTCATAATATTGACCTCTTCATACATAAAAATGTAAGAAAATGTTCTTTTTTGTTCTATTTCTGTATTTATTTAATATTGTTGCTCTTCTTAATGTCTAAAATACAGTAAGAATATCATTGGTCATGTTGCTTATTTAGAAATATTGTTAACTATGTTTAAATATTTCTAATTTTAACTGTAGCTTTAATTATTTATAGGCATTTTAAGTACTATGTAACAAACATGTTGTAGTAAGTCCTTCTTTTTTCTAGGAAATACGGTAATTAATGCTTGGTGAAAAGTTTGAGGTAGAATTTTATTGTCTGTAGCTTCTATAAACATTATTAATAAAAGTGGAGCTAACTTATTTGAATTTTTTTTATAAAATTCCACTGTGAATCAAAAGCTCATTAGATTGTGTCTTCTCTTCTTCAAACTGAGAAGAATACAAGGACTTATACTACTCTCTAAATGTATGGGTTATATTTTTATGGTCAATGATTTTATCTCCGTCTATGTTGGTAATTTCTGTTATTGCATTGTGAACTTCAAAGGCACCTGTTCGGTGAGAGAATACTTTTTTTCCTCTTTTAATTAATGATTAAGACCTTTGACATTCCTGCTCAAAGTTCGCTGTCTGCTCGTAGAGACATTGTTTCTGAACTTTTGCTGCCATTTTGTAGTCTTAAGTTGTGGTAGCACATTGTTATATATAATAGCTTTGACCTAGATTTCACATTAAAGCCATGTGTTATGGCTGTGGAACCCATTGTTATGTTGGCAGTCATAGTTATTGGGGTAGAAGGGACAAATAAGAAATAGCATTGCTGTCTTTCTGGCCTCCCTCCCCCCTCAGTCTGCCTTCTTAGGTGAGGCTACACCACACTTCACAAATTCCCAGTTTTCTGACACGCCAAGAAATGGAGCACATCCAGAACAAAACATACCCCCCACCAGTGGTATAGAAAAGGTTAAAATTGATATGTCTTATGTTAGTACAGTTCAAATACAATAAAGCTAGAACCAGTACAGTAAACCTATGGAATGATGTTAAACGGTTTCCATGGAGACTGAGATAAACATGATATACATTCCCGATACAATAAACCAAAGGAATGATGAGAAGTAAAAGCACTGGTAAATAGCTAGTTACTTTGTGGTTGCCAAATGTACATATATTCAATTGGAAGAAATTTCCCTGGCAAATGTCAGCAATACAAATGGAACACGTAGCAAACAGAATCTTCTTTATCTTGCCAGTTCACAATATGACTTATTGTTGAAGGGGAGAAAAGCTGGGAAAATACAAAGTTGTTTATTTTTTAAATATTAATTCATTTTTCAGACTGAGAAGAGACATCAGGTTTTCTTTAAATCTGTAGTTTTGTCAAAATGGACAGTCAGGCATTCGATCCTCATTATACAGTAGGCCGCTGAGATCTCGGTGTCTGAGTGTGAAGTCCACTCTTCATTTATTTTAGAGAATAGTTCAGCCATGAATTTCACTGGGTTTTTGACTTTCATCATGTTATTTCAGGGATACCTTCAGTTCTGATGTTGTTCCTTCTATATCTATCTTCACTGTAGCCAGTTTCTCATCGATAAGCTGTGCATTCTGATTTTGCAGCTGTAGCTTTTTTTGTCAGTGGCGGATGCCAATTGTTCAACTATTTCAGTCCCCACATGTTGCTGTATTGCTGTTTCTTTGTACTCCAGGACATGCAGTAGGATAGAATAGTACAGAGCAGTAACTTCAGCGCTATATGCAATCATCAGATTCAATGTTAACTGTTCACAACACATGCAAGGATCGTCTTTCGCTACATTTACAACGTGTGTACCTGTTACAATGTACATGCTTCTCCCAATGCTGTGGTTTCTATTACACACCTGAAAGAAATAGAACAATATATGTGAAAACATCATCGCACTAATTGCAATATTATTTGAAAACGAACAGCGTCAGATCGGGTGTGGATTTATGCTGGCGCTCTTACTGAAAGAAAAAAAAAAAATAAGATCAACATGTGGGTTGATCCTGCAGCACTGAATAAGCTCACGCGATCTAACATTCCCCCTCCCCCCCATCTGACTCTAACAGCGCTAGTACAGACGCAAATGAAGTGTGATCAAGAGTCCCTGGTTCAATCCCCACTCCTATATTTGCCGTTTTTAGTAGTAAGCTGCTCTTTTTGTTATTATACAGTACACACATACACTTAGTTTGCATCTGTACTTGCACTGTTACTTAGAGTCAGATCGGGGGAGGGGGAATGTTAGAGCGCGTGAGCTTATTCAAATGCAGCAGGATCATCGCACATGTTGATCTTTTTTTTCTTTCAGTACATGTGCCTTCCCTGTTTATTTATATATCTAGTGACTTTTCTGCCTGTCTGTCTCTCTGTTATGCAGTGCTCTGTCTGTCTGTGTGTTATGGATCTTAAAAATAACAGTTATAAGGACACTTGTTCATGTTAATTGCAGTCTCAATTGTTAAAAAATATTTTAAAAGGAGCATCCCACATGAAAATATAACGATCTCATTAACTGACAGTGTCCGTTTGAGGTTAAAAAGAAAAAAAAAAACTACACTTTCTCCTCAACGGGGAATCAAACTCAGGTCTCTGAGAGACAGTAAGCCTGATACGCTCTGAGACAGCAAATCTTACTGCAACGCCACAGAAGCTGTTGTATTGTTCTTGAAACTTTTGTGAAAGAGTTTATTTGATGTTTGGACTTCATGCTTCACACATTCTATAGTTTATGCCTACATTTTGTAACATTTATTACTAAAATATGAAAAAGTTTCTGTTTTAACAATGTGTTTACACAGATTACTGTAGAAACGGAACACACATGAAATGCGTGTTTTCCAAATAACGATCTATTATTTCCACTCTAAAACTCCACTTCACTCCCAGATAATCAATCAAGGCATGAGCTGGGAGATGTTTGTGTACGTTCTAAGTCGGTGGGGGGATGGAATAGCCGGCTGCTTGCAGCTTGTTTTTATCGGCACATTTAGAGGACAAATGACGCTGGCGGAGAGGTGCGAATGGTTTTAAGGTGGGCCAGATCTTTTTACGAGTTTTTTCGTAGACTCTGGTAATTCTAGTGTTAAGGACTCTAATTTTATTATTAACTTGCTTGCATTTGCCTGTATTTTTCTAAATTTTTTTCTAGAATTTCTGTAAAGGTTGCAGTAAACTTAGTAAAACGTTTCTCCAGGGGCCTCATGTATAACGCCATACATAGAATTCACACGAAAACATGGTGTACGGACAAGTGAAAATGTGCATATGCACAAAAAACTTCAGATGCACTTCTGCTCCATAAATCCCGCTTAGCGTGAAATGTAACACAAGTACACGTGCCTGCCACCCCACCCCAACTCCTCCCAGAATTACACCCCTTTGAATATGCAAATCAATATAAATAGCCCCTTAAGTTCAGTGTTTTCTAAAAAGACAATGGCAAAAGTATGGGGGGGGGGGGGGGAGAGAATTTCAGCAAATATAAAGTGGAGGCAAGGAAAAACTTCTATTTTGTTGGCTTAAGCAGTGGTATAAACAACAAAAGGAAGTTGAGCGAGTGATACAGAGTGGTGAAAGTTCAAGTTCAGAAAGTTGCAGTGTCCAAATCAAAAAAAGTGGTCAGATATCAAGGTCACAGTGAAAAAGTGAATTGTATCCCACTGTCAGACAGTATAGAGAAAAGAAAAAAAAATAGGAACACAGTGAAGAAAAAAGGTCAAAATGTCAACTGTAATCGTGAAATATCCACTTTCATCTTTATAGTTTATTTTGTCATTAAAGTAGAACGTTATAAAATTCATCTTAAAATTGATGTTTCATTTACTACTTTGTCAAATTCCATCATAACTAAAGCAGCATGTTAGATGCTTCATAATCTATGTGTGTGAATCACTACATGCTTCTTAAACAGGCTTTCTCTTTCATAGACAGCGCGCAAGCACTGACCTCCATACAAAATACATTACATTCATGATCTTACAGCTCTCTATACATTTTAGAATACTAAGATGTATATTTGATATCATTTTTATGATGAAATGCATTAAAGCATATATTAAACATGGGGGCATGGTGGCACAGTGGTAGTGATGAGCTGGAGCACCATCCAGGGATTGTTCTTGCCTCCCGCAAGATGCTTGCTGGGACATGCATGACACTCGATGAAAAAATTTATTACAACAGTACTGTGTCTGTCAAATGTACCAACCCCTAATTTCTGTCCTTCCATTTTGTTTCTCTGCTTAACCAATCGCCATACAATAAGATCTGTAATAAATGTCAAAACAGCTGTAAGCTTAGAACGCTGATTCTTCAAAATGTTTAAGGAACATTGAAAAATCTTCATAATGCATGTCTAATTATTCCATTCAGGGTCTCGCCAGTCCCAACAAGCATACAGCGCAAGGCAGGAATAATCCCTGGATGGGGTGCCAGCTGATCGCTATTGCTGCACCACTGCAACCCCACATGTTTAATTATTAACAGTATACATTATTTAAATTAAGTTAACAATTTATCTGTATAATGTAATACACATACTTTAATGGGTTTCATCATAAAAATGATATCAAGTATACAACCTAGTATTCTAACAGCTCACAGCTCCAAAAGGATAGCGCTTGGAAATCTAAATCGACTTAGAAGCCAGTCATCATCATCTGTAAATGCATGCTCTTTTCAATTGAATTGAATTCCTTTATTGTCATCATATGGTGCAATATATGCAAGTCCTCCATAAAGTAATTTTCCGCTAAAATAGCAATAATAATAATAATAATAATATAATAAGCAATGAAAAATATACATGTACTTATAATGCACATAGCGCAAATGGTTCATAAAGTGTCACAGGTTATGCAATATTACAGTTGTAGTGCCAGTGAGGTAATTGTAATTATAAGTATAAAGCGTTCTACCAGGAGCACATTTTGAGTGTGTTTAAAGCTCTTGGGATGAAACTGTTACTCAGCCTCTAGGTCCATACAGTAAACACTCTGAAATACTGTATTTGCCAGATAGACTGTGTTTATGGCTGAGTGGAATCCATGTAGATGCTGGTGGCTTTCCTGAGGCAGTGCGTACTATAAATGTCCTCCAGGGCAGGAAGATGTATCCTGATAATCCTCTATGCTCTCAACACAACCCGCTGTAGAGCTTTCTGATCAGCTGCTGTACAGCTGTGATTCCACACTCAGATACAATAGGTTAAAATACTGTTGAGTGTTGCACAGAGAGTAACAACACTAAATCAGCTGTGGTATTTCTAATAGCTTGGCCATTCTGTGTACAATTGTATGGTTACAGGTTGATTACAATAAGGTACTTTAAATTTATAAACACGGTTAATTTCAGTGTATTTGATAAAGCCTGCGTCATGGATGTAAATCTAAAAAAGAATGGGAAACCACACAGGAACAGTATGCACTGCATTGGATGCTGGGTGCCTCCAGTTTGCAAAACCAAGCAGGAAACTTGTATACACAAGGGGAGGGGGAGCTGCTGTGAGAATGTGTGTGACTTTACACCCAATTTTAGTTTTTATACATTGCGATTTGAGCGTGGGAAACGGGTGAATGCAACATTTTTGTGTGTACGCGACCAATTATATATGAAGCTGAAATAAAAGGTTTAAATAACACTGCTGCTAACAGAGCACTTTCTAGACATCCATTTCCTACAATGGACGAGAGCACTTTGTTTAAAGTACGCAACTACTTGCTCTGATACATTTACAGTTACAGGTTACAGTAAAATTATAGACAAAAATGCTGTACATCCCGTAATTGTCAAAGCCAGTTAGGAAGCTAATGTTACTGATATAATTTAAATAAATATAAACTGTAAACATTGGCCACATGAGTTACCAAGCAAACACAATCCACAGTGACTTCAGCATTGAGTCTACACCTAGTCAGAACACTCACTTATGGAAGCAGTACACCAAATTCACGTCATATTTTCCAATTCAGCTGAAAGTTGGTGGAAAAAAGTCATCTCATCTAATGGTGTTATGGTACTAATCATACAATGCATTTTATGAACTCAGTGAAAAATGTGAATCATGATATCACTCTAGCTGGATTTCCTCTATGTATTTAAAAAAAAAACACGCTACATAGATTCATTGTACTTGGCATAGCCTCCCCCCAAGTATAAAACATTGATCCCTCGCATCTCAGGCTCTCTAGGTCTGCTGGTACATACTGGTACACATACATTATCTGTGAATACTCCAAAACTAAAACAGTGAAGTGTTGGAACATAGTTGAGCAAACTGATTTTCAAGTCATGGTAGTCACATCTGTATCCAACTCATTGGCCATATACCAGGTCAACATAAGGAAAGAGGACATGAGCGGAATGTGTGTGCAATTAGCCATGTTGAGCAGCACCAATTCAAAACAAACCTTAAAGGAGCCTGACCTCCTCAACTGAGTCTAAAACATATGAGACCCTGAGGAATGATAATAGTGGTGAAAGATTTATTACTGGTTATAAGGTGCTTCTATCTTTTTGAATGATGAAAAAAAGTGCAAATCATCTTTAGAGATGGATCAGATATAGCTGTCATGTCTTTTTTTATTTATCTCTTTTCTACCTCACACTATTTTCTTCTATCAAACTGATAGAAGCACCTTATAAATGGCAGTAAGTCTTTCATTATTTCACAAGGTTTAAGGTTTTTTAGAACATGCATTCCACACATACCCCTTTCCTTTATATGGGGCCAGCATTTGGCTGGCAAGCAGGTGGCAGCCGAAGATCAGTTTGCTTAGTTTTATGGCACAGCCAATCAGTGTCCTGAATATTGGAACTCTGTGAGTGCAAAAACAATGTATTTATTGTTTATTTAATAAATTGTTTTTAGTTATTGCTAGTTTGTGTCCATTTGTTGTGTTTCGTTTATGGTTATCTATTCCATCTGCATCTTTCACTGTTTGAAGCAGGGTGGTACAGTGGTTAGCACTGCTTCCTCACAGCCCCAGTCACATTTTTGGCAACAATAATCAGTCCAACATAGTTGGCAGACACTTCTCTAGTCCTCAGGTACATTTTAAAGATCATTGCATCATTATAATCAACTCAGCAGTAGTTCAATTCCTCCTCCTCCGCTGACTTCAGTGCATTTCACGGAGTTCAGCGAAGTTCATAATATTTGGTCAGACTTGTGAAGAAGCAAACTCTAAGTGGTTTGTTCATCACTGGTCACTAGCAATGCTAAGCTGCACTTAAAGCACTCATTCAAAGTTTCTTTCAACTTTTCTCTTCTGTTTTACTCTGCATTGGAATAATAATGTCATCACCTGGAAACAAACTAATGAAAATATCCTAAATCACGCCGAATTTGCAAATGCACAAATGTGATAAAATGTATTTTAAGCATTCAACAATTATTCTGTTCAGAACTCTGAATAGCTAAAGAAACATATTAAATAAAATAATCCTACAGCTATTTTTACCTTCAAACATTTTTTTCCACTGAGAAGACCTTTGTATAAAAAAATGATAAAAAGAATGCTGTAAATTAATCAGCATTTTGTTGCCTCCTTAGTTTTCCTTTAGCTTTTTAAATTAGTAAAAAAACTTCAATGACTTTTGTATTCATTAACACCAGGCTGCCCCCTGGGACCTTCCACACGGCCTCAACCACCTCTTAAAAACAGAACTTTTATACATGCGAGCCACTGTCCAGCAAAGACGAGTGTGCATGTAGAGTAGAACTGAAAATCTCATACTGACCTTTAAGTATTTTGACACTCTTGCTATCCTTCTGCTGTGAAACATTCTGACCTGTCATTGTTTACACATGTCTTAAATAACTATTATCATACACTGATAATTTCTGTATTATCTATAGGCCTATCTATCCATCCATCCATCCATCCTCTTCCGCTTATCCGAGGTCGGGTCCGCGGGGGCAGCAGCTTTGAGCAGAGATGCCCAGACTTCCTTCTCCCCGGCCACTTCTTCTAGCTCTTCCGGGAGAATCCCCAAGGCGTTCCCAGGCCAGCCGAGAGACATAGTCCCTCCAGCGTGTCCTGGGTCTTCCCCCGGGGCCTCCTCCCGGTTAGACGTGCCCGGAACACCTCTCCAGGGAGGCGTCCAGGAGGCATCCTGATCAGATGCCCGAGCCACCTCATCTGACTTCTCTCAATGCGGAGGAGCAGCGGCTCTACTCTGAGCCCCTCCCGGATGACTGAGCTTCTCACCCTATCTTTAAGGGAAAGCCCAGACATCCTGCGGAGGAAACTCATTTCAGCCGCTTGTATTCGCGATCTCGTTCTTTCGGTCACTACCCATAGCTCATGACCATTGGTGAGGGTAGGAACATAGATCGACTGGTAAATTAAGATCTTCGCCTTGCGGCTCAGCTCCTTTTTCACCACGACAGACCGATGCAGTGCCAGCATTACTGTGGATGCCGCACCGATCCGCCTGTTGATCTCACACTCCATTCTTCCCTCACTCGTGAACAAGACCCCGAGATACTTGAACTCCTCCACTTGGGGCAGGATCTCGCTACCAACCTGAGAGGACACTCCACCCCTTTTCCAGCTGAGGACCATGGTCTCGGATTTGGAGGTGCTGATTCCCATCCCAGCCGCTTCACACTCGGCTGCGAACCGATCCAGAGAGAGCTGAAGATCACGGCCTGATGAAGCAAACAGGACAACATCATCTGCAAAAAGCAGTGACCCAATCCTGAGTCCACCAAACCGGACCCCCTCAACGCCCTGGCTGCGCCTAGAAATTCTGTCCATAAAAGTTATGAACAGAATCGGTGACAAAGGGCAGCCCTGGCGGAGTCCAACTCTCACTGGAAACGGGTTCGACTTACTGCCAGCAATGCGGACCAAGCTCTGGCACCAATCGTACAGGTACCGAACAGCCCTCATCAGGGGGTCCAGTACCCCATACTCTCGGAGTACCCCCCCACAGGATTCCCTGAGGGACACGGTCGAATGCCTTTTCCAAGTCCACAAAACACATGTAGACTGGTTGGGCAAACTCCCATGCACCCTCTAGGACCCTGCTAAGGGTGTAGAGCTGGTCCACTGTTCCGCGACCAGGACGAAAACCACACTGTTCCTCCTGAATCCGAGGCTCAACTATCCGATGGACCCTCCTCTCCAGGACCCCCGAATAGACTTTCCCAGGGAGGCTGAGGAGTGTGATCCCTCTGTAGTTGGAACACACCCTCCGGTCCCTTTTCTTAAAGAGGGGGACCACCACCCCGGTCTGCCAATCCAGAGGCACTGTCCCTGATGTCCATGCGATGTTGCAGGCCTATCTATTATTTATTATTTATTTATTATATTACATATCTTACACATCAATATTGCTGCTACTTCTTTGTCTTGTCTTTGCACAAGGTCTTGTCTTGTTTGTGTTTTAATTTTAAATTTAAATTTTAATTCTATTTTTAATTATTTGCATTTCATGTTGTTACACTGTGGACCCTGAGCTTTGCAATTTCGTCTATCTGTATACTTGTATATAGCTGAGATGACAATAAAGTTCAGTTTGACTTTGATTTCCTTGTGTGTATTATTAGTCAGTCAGCCATTTTTAACCTGCTCAGTCCTAAACAGGGCCATGGAGGGCACTGGAGCCTATCCCAGCTAGCATAGGTCGTAAGGCAGGAACAAACCCTGGACAGGGCACGAGTCCATCACAGGGTAAACACAAACACACCCACACACTAGGGCCAATTTAGTATCGCCAAACCCACCTAACTTGTATGTCTTTGGAAAGAACCTGGAGTACTTGGAGGAAACCCACACAGACATGGGAAGAACATGTAAACCCTAGACGACTTACTGTGAGGCAAGCAGCACCACCGCTGCAGCAATGTGCAGCCTGTGCATTATTAATTGAAATATCTACAAAGTGAGGTTGAAAAGATAAAATTAATTATCCTTAGTTTGTATGTAAGGATGCATTAATACAAAAAGAGTTAAGATTTTAAAAAGCACATTAATTATTATTTTAGGAAAAAATATAATCACCTCATTTATTTTTGAACTCTGTTCATTGTTTTTTGGGGGTTAAAGTATTGTTTTAAACAATTATTATTAAGATAATTATGAGTAAAGCTCTTACCTACTATTACTCAATAACATACCTTTATAAAATGTACATTGGACACTTCCACTTAAGAGTTATATAAGAAATGCAATGACTTCTTTTGACTGTATTTTTACTAAGGAATTTCTCTAAGTGTTTGTATGAAGTATACTCATGCCACCCAGAGAAGCTAGTAGCTTCATTTGTATGCTAAATGATCAAGTGGCCAAACATGTAATTCAAAAGTACCTTAATGTTAAATTTGAAGTGTTGTGTGTGTTTTTTGTTTTTTTAAATATCTTTTAAGTGAGCTTCTCAGGTCAAATAGGCATTGAGTGCCAAGCAAAATTACTGAAAATGTGTATCAAAATTGACTGTAATATTTTTTACGTCCATATTCATATTATATATTTTAGTAAAAATGTCAAAAATATGAATTATGATCGTGCTCCCTTATGGGAAGAAAAATGGATTAAGTGTACTTACTAAAAGCAAAGCTGTTAAAAACTGCAATAAAATGTGAACCAATGGCTTTCATGTTAAATATTAGATACCCCACACAAAAAAGAAAACAAAATCATCCTGAAGGGAAAAACAAACTCTACCTGATAGGAAAGGCAAAAGTCTAATGGAGGAATTTCTGTGTACCATCAAATGTCAAATCTTAAATTATCTAGTCTACTGATCCAAATAAAGCCATGGTATTTATAAAGATTAATTTTACCCACATGATATATTCTTAAAAAAAAAAACTTAATATTTTTGCAGTATGTCTTGTATCCTATTATCTGATCAGATTAATTTGTGTAATGAATGTTTTACATGTTTCATTTTTAATTTCAAAGTTTTAAACTCCATAATACAGAAATGATGTTTATGCTTCTGTGTCCAGATAATAAGATATGATGCAAACCCAACAAAATGTGGAATTTAAATCAAAAAGATATTTTAAATTCAAACAGTATTTACATAATTTTTTCTTTGATAAAACACTTTACAGTTAAAAAGAATTTTTATGTGTATATTTCTATTTTATATTATTTTAAACTGTATATAGTATACTTTTACTCTGTTTTTCTTTAAATACATAGTAAGAACAAGACGGGAGGAAAGAAATGTCAAGAAGGTAGGAGTACCAATACAGAGTTTCTCACTTAATGTCTGTTTAACAGTTAAGAGACAAACAAAATAAAAAATACAATGTAAATTCCTATTGAGGTTACACCAGTATACCTTGGTCACTCACCTGTCCCAGCTGATTCTATTTTAATGGATCTTCGGGGCTATAAAACTTGGAGACTTAAAGGGAGTTTGAGACAGAACTGAGGTATTCTTACACAATATAATCTAAAGAAATTTCAGTGTGTAAAAGGCAAGGGCTTAAGACTAAGTTGACAGCCCATAATCTCTGATCCCTTGGACAGAACTGCATCAAGAACAGTCATTCATCAATATGTGATATAACCACATGGGCTCAGGAGTAGTTAGGGCAAACCTTTATCAAGTAACACAATACGTAGTTAAATCCACAAATGTCAGGTACAACAATTGTGTACAGAAAGGAAGCTGTATGTTAACAGTGTCCAGAATCGCCATCGACTTCTCTGCGTTGGGATCCTTCTGGGATGAACCACCACCCAGTACAAATGTGTACTGCTGTTAGTCAAATCAATACTTAAGGTAATTTTTAGAAGAAATCCATGTTGTGTTTGCAGAAGAAAATGACCATTGAGACTGTTACCAGCTGGTAAGTCATTTATGCTGTATGTATGGAAGGAAAAATTTATATATCATAGCATATTAGCATAAATAGCCATAAAAGTAATTAAAACCTTCTGAAACATTAGATTAAGCATAAATTAGAATGTTAACCAAATAAGATAGGTCAAGCAAATGGTTAACTAAAAAACTCAGTCATATTGCATTATTTTTTGGGCTTAAAGGAAAGTTACCAGTATTAGGAGAGCAGGAATAGAGCAGGACAGAAATGGCGCACAGGGGCTACCCAAGGACAGAGGAAGGGAAGACCAGGACACCTGTATTCAAGGGTCAGGAAGCTGAGAAACGATATCAGTAAAAAATGGTTCTAGTAGGCACGTAAGAAGCCAGCTGGAATAGTGAATCAGCAAAGATGGCAAAAAGGCATTGCTGCCAAGATCAGAGATGATGTAATGTATGGAAAATAACAAAAATATATTCTAGCATAACTAAGTTTAGAAAATTATACTAGCATTTAATCTTAGTACAGAAATTAAATGTAAATCAAGCATGCCAAGCAAATAATTAAATAAAGTCACGTGCCATATTTCTTTTTAAATTAAAGCTTAGCATTGAGCCACCAAGTATAAACTAGCATGCCAGCCAAGAAAGGAAATGATAAGAGGAAGCCCAAAAATGGACTTCTGCCCATCCTTGGCCAGTTAAAGAAATAAGCAAAAACAGAAACTAGAAATGAACAATAGACAAATGGAAATACCGAGGGGCCAGCTGCAGGAAAGTCAGGAGATAATAATGGTTCCCATGGGAACTCAAGGAATCGGCCAGACTGGAGCAGAGGGGAGTCAGAGAAAAAGAGCAAATGAGCTAATTTGAATGAGGTTAGAGTGATAAGAAATGATATATAAGTTTTGGGTTTTGAACTGTTTGGGGCTCAGCTCAATTTGGCCGTATTGGGTTGAGTCCGTGTTATTATTACGGTTATTTTATTGCAATAAAACTATAGACTCTGTTTGCCTATCCCGAGACTCCTAATAGCCTTCATTTCAGGTAAAAAGCCTTCTGGTGACAATTTTTCGCCACAACATATTTAATTATGTAAATGATGCATAAATACGATCAGGAAATTCTGGAAAGTTACCTGGTGAATTCATGATGTTGTCGTGGAAAGATGGTAAAAATGTATGACTTCCTCTGGAACAAAATAAATGTCAAAATCAAATTCCTTGGTCTACAGAAATCGCAAAATAGCATTCCAAGGTGCCCAAAAAAACCTCCAGAGAAAAGCCACAAAAAATTATGAAATGCACCAGTCATAACACTGAATAACCAAAGGGAAAGAAGGTTACAAAGAATTGTTGGTGTGCTTGATTTTGTTTGTCTGCTAATGTTCTGAAACAACCTGGACAGAGAACGGTATGCAGAAGATGTGCTTGAGTTATTTAATCTGGAACCTTTTGAATAACCTGAAAGAGTGAAGGTGTTATAGTGCTGTAGTGAAGATATCAAGAATGTTTTGAAGTGAAGATAGACTATTGAGTCAAATAATGAGCCTAAACTGAAAGATTACTTCATTTTTGAGAGTAATTTTTATTTGTTTTCATAGAGCTGTTTCCTGGTTGGAAAGTGAGAAAGAAAGTGGAAGGCTTTGGGGTTGTTTTTTTTTTTTTTTGGTCTTTTTTTCTGTACCTTAGTTTTGCAGTGTCATTTCATGTGAACTGTGTTGTAATTGTCGGCTTGACACAAGACTGAGTTTGACTCATTTACGTACTATGTGGAAAACACAGTTTTATATCTTTTTCTACATCAGTGTCTATGCATCTTTCTACCAGCCTGGTTTATCCTTGATACATGAACTACAAGATGCCTGAGGTCATCTGTGCACTTTGCATCATAATCAGCACTAAGGCATACTCTGAGCTGCTTCCTACATGCTAATGAATTTCTACACCATCACTTTAAACAACTTAAACAAAGGGGAAGAACAATTTTTTATTGTCTTTATTTCATAGCATATTATTTTGCCATATCTTACATCAGTGCATAAAATGCATTTTCAGTTACAATACATTGCACAAAGAGGTAGATCATGGTCTTCATAAGTGTTTCATCTGGCAATTGCAGACCCTAACTTAAACCTAATAGGTGAGTTTAATCTGATACATCCTAGGGCCACCTCTTCATCATGGGAGCTTTCAAATTTGCAAAAAGGTGACCCTGTGTGGAAGCCTAGAAGCAAAATTAAACACATTTGTGTAAAATGGTTATAAGCTGATGATCATAGAGGTACAAGTGATTTGTAAAAATGTACTTCAACACTGTATACACCATAACAAAAGTCTAATTGGCAAGAGATTACATTTTTCCCCTATGATTATCAATTAATGGTAATACATGTTACATAATATACCATTAAAATGAAACATTAATTACTGTCATTTAGTAAAGGACATTCATTCATACTCATGCCATGGACTGAATAACTTTACAGCATGTGCAAATCACAGCAAAGTCTCTTGCTGTTAATATGCATAAGTATCATTATCTTTCATTAAATTGCTGATAATGAACCTCCTAACGTGAATACTAGCCAAGCACGTATTTAAATAGGCCTAATAAGAACTGATAATGCACATTCTATTTTTTTTTTTTATTGCATACAGATTATACATCCAGAAAGTGACTTTGACAAAGCTGATAACTTGAATTGCCATTAGGATTTCAAGTACCGTAGTAAGAATAACATTTTTATGTAATCATATCTTTTTATGCATAAAAATAAAATATTATTTCATTTCTTAAATGTCTTATATTGATTAGCTCAAATCAACCCTTAGTAAGTTTAAACTTCTGTGACCTACCGTTTTACCTCCTATTAACCCATGTCATTTACTTTCTTTGGAATCTATTTTAGACTGATTTTCTCTCCTTTCTTAACCAGCTTGTCCTAAATTAAAATGTACAGATTTTGTCAAAATGTTATATTTGTTTGTGATCTAATTTTTACTATCCCTCCTCTCCCAAAACAGTGCCCACACTCCCCTACCCTTTGAGGAGCAAAATAAAAATAAAGTGTCTCAAGTACCATCTGCATGACTAAATCAAGAAGGTTAGCACTGTACAGCCATCTAAAAGTGAAAGGCAGCAAGAAGGATACGTTCCCATCATTACTAGCCACCAGATAGCCAGTCACTTAAGCCTGGGGACCAAAAGCCACCCCTTGATGTTGGAACCAGATTCTTTTTTAATTCTCAATGCTGAGAGTTCAAGAAGAGTAAGGTTATAGAAAGAAGATCTCTAAAAATCAAAAGAGTCAGAAAAGGGGGATTTCAATTGGAAGGCTAAAGCAAGTTTTCTCAGCAAGATCTCTGCTGCATTGGCTTGGAGAAAGAGAGCATGGAAATGTCCAGAACTTGGAAAAAAAAGTTATTAATATTCAGAAATTAAATGTATACATTTTATACATAATTATATATATATATAAAATCCTAAGCCTAAAAGTGCCACGATTTTGTGCAATGATTTTATGTCACGTTTTTATGTCACATTTTTTGTCATGCTTTAAATCGGGCTTATTTTAAAACTTATATATGTATATATATATATATATATATATGTATATGTGTGTATGTATATGTATATGTATATGTATATGTATATATATGTATATGTATATATATATATGTGTATATGTATATATATATGTGTATATGTATATGTATATATATATATGTGTATATGTATATATATATGTGTATATGTATATGTATATATATGTGTATATGTATATGTATATATATGTGTATATGTATATATATATATATATTATGTATATGTATATATATATATTATATATATATATATGTGTATATGTATATATATATCTATATCTATATATATATAGTGTATATGTATATATATGTA